>NC_047112.1:2753363-3053363 GCF_902500255.1 Thalassophryne amazonica | reverse complement strand
TCACAACATAATAAAAACAGAAAAAACTGAATTAAAAATTTAAAAACACAATAAAAAGACAACCATAAAAGAATACAAGAATAAAAACACATCATAACACTAATGATAAAACAAGGAAAACAAATGAGTCTTTAGACGTGATTTAAAAGTCTCCACAGTATCAGACTGCCGAATGTGTGCCGGGAGATCGTTCCACAGAGCTGGAGCACGGTAGGAGAAAGCTCTGTGACCGGCAGACTTTTTATTCACCCTGAGAACGCAGGGCCCAAGGTGATACATAGGGGCTTACCAGGCCAGCCAGATAGGGAGGTGCAAGTCCATGAACAATCTTATAAACTAATAACAGTACCTTAAAATTTAATGTTGCAGCAACTGGAAGCCAGTGTAGGGATGCCAAAACGGGCGTAATGTGGTCAAATTTTCTGCTTTGTGTCAAAAGTCTGGCAGCAGCATTTTGAGCCAGTTGAAGACCCGTAATACTGGACTGCGGTAAACCAGAAAATAAAGCATTGCAATAGTCCAATCTAGAGGAGACGAATGCATGAATCAAATTCTCAGCATCAGCCATAGACAGGATGGGACGAATCTTCGCTATATTTGGCAAATGGAAGGAAGCAGTCCTAGTAATGTCTCTAATGTGGAGGTCAAAAGACAACATAGGATCAAAAATTACCCCAAGATTCCTCACTTTATCCATATGATGTATAACACACGAACCTAAGCTAAGCGCTAGCTGAACAAATTGATGCCGATACCTCGCTGGACCAAGAACCATCACTTCAGTCTTATCAGAATTTAAAAGTAGGACATTACTAGACATCTAACTTTTCACTGATGCAAGGCAATCTTCCAAAGATTTTATGTGAATGAGATTACCAGCAGTTATCGGCATGTACAAATCAAATCAAATCAAATCAATTTTATTTATATGAGGGCTGTCAATAAAGTATAGGTCCTTTTTATTTTTTTCAAAAACTATATGGATTTCATTCATATGTTTTTACGTCAGACATGCTTGAACCCTTGTGCGCATGCGTGAGTTTTTCCACGCCTGTCGGTGACGTCATTCGCCTGTGAGCACTCCTTGTGGGAGGAGTCGTCCAGCCCCTCGTCGGAATTCCTTTGTCTGAGAAGTTGCTGAGAGACTGGCGCGTTGTTTGATCAAAATTTTTTCCTAAACCTGTGAGACACATCGAAGTGGACACGGTTCGAAAAATTAAGCTGGTTTTCGGTGAAACTTTTAACGGCTGATGAGAGATTTTGAGGTGATACTGTCGCTTTAAGGACTTTTCACGGTGCGAGACGTCGCGCAGCGCTCTCAGCCGCCGTCGTCAGCCTGTTCAAGCTGAAAACCTTCACATTTCAGGCTCTATTGATCCAGGACGTCGTGAGAGGACAGAGAAGTTTCAGAAGAAGTCGGTTTCAGCATTTTATCCAGATATTCCACTGTTAAAGGAGATTTTTTTAATGAAAGACGTGCGGACGGGTCCGCACGTCGGGACGCAGCCGACGCGGTGCGGCGGCACAGGAAAACACCTCCATGTTGATAACCATTTGGAAAATCCAGGCGGCTTTTGATGGCTTTCAGTGGAGTGAGTATATGAGAAATTGTTTAACAGCAGGACATGTTCCAACTTGTCCTTAAGGCTTCCAACAGAGGTATTTTTCCTGTGGCGGAGCGTCGCGGCGGCTGCGAGCCGACGCTGCAATCCGTCCGCACGTCTTTCATTAAAAAAATCTGCTTTAACAGTGGAATATCTGGATAAAATGCTGAAACCGACTTCTTCTGAAACTTCTCTGTTCTCTCACGACGTCCTGGATCAACAGAGCCTGAAATGTGGAGGTTTTCAGCTTGAAACAGGCTGACGACGGCGCCTGAGAGCGCTGTGCGACGTCTCGCACCGTGGGAAGTCCTTAAAGCGACAGTATCACCTCAAAATCTCTCATCAGCCGTTAAAATTTTCACTGAAAACCAGCTTAATTTTTCGAACCGTGTCCACTTCGATGTGTCTCACAGGTTTAGAAAAAATTTTGATCAAACAAAGCGCCAATCTCTCAGCAACTTCTCAGACAAAGGAATTCCGATGAGGGGCTGGATGACTCGTCCCACAAGGAGTGCTCACAGGCGAATGACGTCACCGACAGGCGTGAAAAAACTCACGCATGCGCACGAGGGTTCAAGCATGTCTGACGTAAAAACATATGAATGAAATCCATATAGTTTTTGAAAAAAATAAAAAGGACCTATACTTTATTGACAGACCTCGTATAGCGCCAAATCACAACAAACAGTTGCCCCAAGGCGCTTTATATTGTAAGGCAAAGCCATACAATAATTACAGAAAAACCCCAACGGTCAAAACGACCCCCTGTGAGCAAGCACTTGGCGACAGTGGGAAGGAAAAACTCCCTTTTAACAGGAAGAAACCTCCAGCAGAACCAGGCTCAGGGAGGGGCAGTCTTCTGCTGGGACTGGTTGGGGCTGAGGGGAGAGAACCAGGAAAAAGACATGTGGAAGAGAGCAGAGATCAATCACTAATGATTAAATGCAGAGTGGTGCATACAGAGCAAAAAGAGAAAGAAACACTCAGTGCATCATGGGAACCCCCCAGCAGTCTAAGTCTATAGCAGCATAACTAAGGGATGGTTCAGGGTCACCTGATCAAACCCTAACTATAAGCTTTAGCAAAAAGGAAAGTTTTAAGCCTAATCTTAAAAGTAGAGAGGGTGTCATTGAGGGTGTCACCCAATTGTACATTGTCATGTACAATTGGGTGTCATCAGCATAGCAATGAAAGGCAATCCCAAAACACTGCAGTATATTCCCCAAGGGGTGCTACATAGAGGGAAAAAAGCAGAGGGCCTAAGATGGATCCCTGCGGAACCCCAAACTTCATATCCCTAAGATCAGAAGAAGTGCCATTGCACAACACACAGTAAGAATGAGTAGACAGGTATGACGTCAACCATGCAAGGGCAGTTCCCGTAATCCCAAATTGATTCTCCAGTCTGTCGAGTAAAATATGATGATCCACGGTATCAAACGCAGCACTAAGATCCAACAGCACCAAGACTGTAGTGGTATCCGAGTCCGAGTCCATTGCTTGCAAAAGTTCATTCACAACTTTAGTAAGTGCTGTCTCTGTGGAATGATATTTTCTAAAAGCAAACTGCAATGGCTCAAAAAGATTATTCTCAGTGAGGTCGTCCATGAGCTGTTGCGAAACCACTTTTTCCAGGATTTTAGAACAAAGTGATAGATTTGATATCAGTCTATAATTTTTCAATACACTTGGGTCGAGATTGGATTTCTTCAGCAATGGTTTAATCACTGTAGACTTGAAACATTTAGGAAAAGATCCAGACGTTAATGACAGTTTTATAATTTCCAGACAAACAGATAAATAAACACAGACAGACAGATAAATAAACAGACAGATAAATAGACAGACAAACAGATAAATAAACACAGACAAACAGATAAATAAACACAGACAGACAAATAAACAGACAAATAGACAGACAAACAGATAAATAAACAGAGAGACTGATAGACAGACAGACTGTTTAGCACTCTTCTGGTTATTAATTGTATCTACTCTGAGCTTTATTTAACAACAGTCCTGTTGTGAATCACTCGCAGTTAGCATTCGCTAGCGGTTAGCTTTCGCTAGCTAGGTCTACTCTTCCCCTCCCCCGTCGTTACTTTTTATAGCTTTTTGCCCGTTTAATACTTCTGTTCATTTTTCAGTCGAACTGCTGTGAATTTTAAGTAATTATTTTACTCCTGTGTAAAATAGGAGCGGCTAGCATTTTCGCTAGCGGTTAATCAATCAATCAATCAATCAATTTTTTTTTATATAGCGCCAAATCACAACAAACAGTTGCCCCAAGGTTAGCTTGCATTAGCTATTTCGGGCCCCCATCATCATTTTTTCATACTTCTGTTAGTTAATTAACTGTTTAGTGTATTTTATAGCTGCTGCTTTTTTACCTGTTTAATACTTCTGTTAGTTTTTCAGTGTAACTGCTGTGAATTTTAATTCATTTATCTGCGTCTGTGTGAACCTTAGGAGTGGTTAGCTTATCCATTATTGGTTAGCTCGTGTTTGCTTGGCTACATTCTTGAATTTCTTATTGCACAAAGTACACTACAAATCCTACTTTTCACCCTCCGTAAATCCTGCGTGATGTTGGAAGATAGGTTGGCTCTCTTAGAGAGCCGTGTCCATAAGTTAGAGCAGCTTCTTAGCTCAGTGGAGTTAGATTTTACGGGCACTCCAGATGAGGTTAGTGTTGGGTCAGCTAGCGAGCCCATTAGCATCATCTTAGAAATGCCGGCTGTGGAGGACGGCTTTCGGACTGTGGCTAGGCGGAGGAAGCCCCGTAGGGCTTGGTGCCCGGTTGTGGCACCCCGATCACACTCGCCACTGCGAACTGTGAATCGGTTCTCCCCCTTGGATTTGCCAGATGTGAATTCTCTGAGCCCACAAGTGACTTCCACTCCTGTCTCCAGGCCGAAACACCGGACTTTAGTGATAGGGGATTCTATCACCCACAAAGTCAGGTTACAGACGCCGGCTGACGTTAAATGTATTCCTGGGGACAGAGCTCGCGACACTGCATCTCATCTTAGGGTGCTGATGCTGCAAAAGGGAAGACAGACGAAGGAACATGACATGAGATATAGTCACATAGTTATTCACGTTGGCACCAATGATATCAGGATGAAGCACTCAGAGGTCACAAAAATGGACATAGAGAGGAATTGTGACCTTGCCAGAAAGATGTGTCGGCATCGATTAATAGTCTCTGGTCCCCTCCCCTCCCGAGGTACTGATGAGGCGTTTAGCAGGCTGACATCATTAAATAGGTGGCTGGCGCAGTTTTGTAGACAGCAAGGCTTTAGCTTTATTGATAACTGGCCTTCATTCTGGGGCCACCGTGGCTTGCTGATGCTGGACGGCCTCCACCCTACTGGGGAAGGCGCCGCCATCTTGTCTGTGAACATAGATAGAGCTCTACGGGGAGGGTAACATTAGGAATCTACAGCAGGCCATGGAGCAGGTGATTAGAGACCCTGCAAGGCTTATGAAAAATGTGGGTGTGGAATCCACTATCTTAGCAGGGAATTTTGTGCAGAAAATCCACTATGGTGATAGTGCAGTTTATTTGCCAGGGAGGGAATTTCAACAAGTTGAGACTGTGGCCTGCTTCCGTAGTTGTGTCCATAAAAATCATAGAGGGATATGCTTTCCAAACTTAATACCCATTACTATATTGGATGATGTTGAAATTGAGGATGGCCCAGTGGTTGTTCCAGCAATAGCAAAGATTTCGTGTCTGCTACCTACCACGTGCGTGGAATGTCTCAAACCTAAACCTACATCTAGGCATCTTATATATGCTACTCTGGAACCACCCCTAAACCCAAACAGTTCAACTGTCAACCCCACTGAGGTCCTTAGACTCGGTCTCATTAACATAAGATCACTGTCCTCAAAATCATTGTTGATCAGTGATCTAATTATTGATCATCACTTAGATATGGTTGGGCTATGTGAAACCTGGCTTAAACCTACAGCTGTCCTCCCCTTAAATGAGGCCTGCCCACCAGCATATACATTTAGTCACGTCCCTCGTGATGTGAAGCAAGGCAGGGGTGTTGCTCTTATTTATAAATCTAGGTTTAGCTTATTAGCTGTTGGGGGTTACAAATATAACTCGTTTGAGCATCTGATTCTCCACTCTGCTCAGGATATTACACATTGCCAAGGTCAGAAGAATAAAATCAGTCGTATTACTTTGTCACTGTATATAAGCCTCCTGGCCCATATTCTGAATTCTTAGATGAATTTGGTGCATTCATCTCTAACTTGTCTACTAGTGTAGATAACATTCTGATCATTGGTGACTTTAACATTCATATAAATAAGCCTTCTGCAAATCATTTATGGAAATTGTGGATGCATTAGGATTTCGGCAATGCATTCGGGATTCGATGCACATTAGTGGGAATACCCTGGATCTGGTTCTCGCACGTGGTATTGCTGTCACGAATATTGACATCATGCCTCTTACATCAGTGGTGTCTGATCACTCACTTATTAAGTTTACAGTTTCGCAGCCGTGTTTAGTGGAACAACAACCTTATATATCATTACGGCGATGCATCAACTCCTCAACTAAGACTGAACTCGAAGCTAGACTGCCTGATGTCTTAGCTTCACATTTGACAAATACCCAGTCAGTAGACAGACTTGTGGACAGTTTAAACTCAGTGCTCAAAACTACACTCGACATGATTGCACCACCTGTGTTAAAATGGCGCTCCCCCAAATCACAGTCACCTTGGTTCAATGATTATCTGCGTGACCTCAAGCATAAAGCAAGAGGTCTAGAACGGAAATGGCGTCGTTCAAAATTAGAAGTATTTCACCTTGTGTGGCGTGATGCTATCTTAGACTATAAGCATGCATTATTGGCTACAAAGCGAACCTATTACTCTGATTTGATCAACAAAAACAAGCATAAATCAAAGTTCTTGTTTGACACGGTGGCAACACTTATGCATGGACAACCACCTGTAGTTCGCTCTCCTTTTACAGCACAAGATTTCCTGGATTACTTTGGGAAGAAAATAGAAGACATCAGGTTAAACATATCCCAGCATGCCTTAACCCAGCCACTACACCCTGCTATTGATGTGGGCGCCACTACTGAGGTATTACCTAGATTTACAGAATTTGACAGTATCTCACTAGGCATGCTGACAAAACTCGTAATGTCAACAAAAAGCACAACCTGTTTATTTGATCCTATACCAACAAAACTGTTTAAGGACCTGTGGTCCACTCTTGGGCTGACTGTGCTGGAAATTATTAATCTTTCTTTAACTTCTGGATCTGTTCCTAAATGTTTCAAATCTGCAGTGATTAAACCATTACTGAAAAACTATCGGCCGATATCATATCTATCATTTTCTCTAAAATTCTGGAAAAAGTGGTGTCACGGCAGCTCGTAGACTATCTTACTGAGAATAATCTCTTTGAGCCACTGCAGTCTGCTTTTCGAAAATATCATTCCACAGAGAAGGCTCTCACTAAAGTGGTGAATGATCTTCTGCTTACAATGGACTTGGACACCACTACGGTTCTGTTGCTGTTAGATCTCAGTGCTGCATTTGATACAGTGGATCATCATATTCTACTTGATAGGCTGGAAAATCATTTTGGGATTACTGGGAGTGCCCTTGCATGGCTGACGTCATACTTGACCAGTCGTTCTCACTGTGTTTTGTACAGTAACACTACCTCTAACCTTAGTGACATGAAATTTGGGGTTCCACAGGGGTCTGTCTAGATTGGACTACTGCAATGTTCTATTTTCTGGTCTACTGCAGTCCAGCATTAGGGGTCTCCAACTGGTTCAAAATGCTGCAGCCAGACTTTTGACAGGAAGTAGAAAGTTTGACCACATTACACCCATTTTGGCGTCTCTTCACTGGCTTCCTGTCCCAGTGAGATCAGATTTTAAGGTTCTGCTACTAGCCAATAAAATTATTCATGGACTGGCACCTCCTTAGCTAGCTGACCTAAGTGAACCTTACGTACCGGCCCGGGCTTTATGTTCTCAGGGTGCAGGACTACTTTGTGTCCCTAAGGTGAATAAGAAGTCTGTGGGTCACAGAGCTTTCTCTTATTGTGCCCCTGTTCTGTGGAATGATCTCCCTGCGTCAATAAAACAGTCAGATTCTGTGGAGACTTTCAAGTCCAGACTTAAGACGCACTTATTTTCCCTTTCATATGGATAGCATACTGGTACAGTTTTGTTTTACGCTTTTTACTCTTTTAATTCATTTATTAGTAATTGGAGCGGGCTGCGGCCTCAACTTTACCTAAATTCTGGGTGTTTTAGTGAAGTTTAGGGCTAGTGGCCGGTGATCACCTTAGTATTTCTGTTTTTCTTGTTGATTAAATTATACTGTATTTTTTGTCTTTCTGATGCCTGATTCTGTTTTTTTCTCTCTGTTTAAGGTGCAGCTCCATCCAGAGATGGGAGTTGTGTTCGTGTTGGCGATCCTTCTGTCCTGTTCACCAATAGCATTTCTTGTATATTTGTCCGTGAATTGTTCTGTGAATTATTTCTGTAATTTGTGTCTGTATCATGGCCCAATCAGAGGGTCACCCCTTTGAGTCTGGTCTGCTTGAGGTTTCTTCCTCAGAGGGAGTTTTTCCTTACCACTGTTGCTCTGGGGGTTGGTAAGGTTAGACCTTACCTGTGTGAAGTGCTTTGAGGCAACTCTGTTGTGATTTGGCGCTATATAAATGAAAATAAGTTGAAATTAAATTGAAAAAATTCAAATTGTAAGTCTGATTGTGTCTATTTATAATAATTTACAATTTGGTACATTTACATTTTATTGTCTTTATTTTGAAATGGCTTTTAAAAAATGTTACAAAGATTAAATTATGGACATTCAAAAAAAAAGATTTTTTTTTAATATAATTTCTCTGGATTTTTTTTTTTTCAATTTTCTTATTTTTCTGTTAGTAGATTTTTCCACCTAAAGGCAAATATCACTTTTAAAGCAACGTATCAATTTAAAAATATAAATGTTTTTAAGTTTGTGTGTTTTGTGTTGTTGTGTGTTGTTTTAAATCCTCATTAAGTCTCATTGCGTGAGACAGACACACTAAATATTTTAAGTGTAACTAACATTAGACCAGCAGGTATCCCACAAAACCTTTGTGTGAAATATGGCCAGATTTTATCTGCAATTCTTCCAAACGGGTTCTCTGGAGACCTTTTTATTGTTTGGGGAGATGATGGTTTAGTGGTTAAGTGTTGGGCTTGAGACTAGAGGATCCTTGGTTCAAATCCCAGCCTGACCAAAAAATCACTAAGGGCCCTTGGGCAAGGTCCTTATTCTCTGATTTGCTCCCGGTATGTAGTGAGTACCTTGCATGGCAGCACCCTGACATCAGGGTGAATGTGAGGCATTATTGTAAAGCGCATTGAGTATCTGGTGCAGATGGAAAGCGCTATATAAATGCAGTCCATTTGCATCTCTTGCTGCCGTTTCTGTTTCTGCCCAATAAATTTAAGTCTAATTTATCCTGCTCCATATCTGCAACTCCGTAGCCATGCAGAGTCCTCTGCATGGTCGTAAACCCTCTCCGAGCCTGTCTTTGTCCTGACATGCACCTCCCAAAAAACGTAAAAACACATCAAGACGAAGGCGACTGAATGGGCTGTGATTGGTCCACTACTGCATCAGTTACGGAATCTCAGTTTTCCGGTTTCACAATCAATGACTTTCATGACAACAAACATCACGGGATAGTAGACCAGTCTTCACAAAATGTCATGCCCCCGACTGTTCTGGTGGCAAATTGCATTTTGACACCCACTAACGCGCTAACCCCGATGGAGAACTTGGAAAGGTTCACAGCTGTGTCGAAACAAAGCTCTGGTGTAGTAGAAGCGTAAAAAGACCATAACTCTACCATATGTAGCAGTGACCTTTGACTCTTACATGGCATGTTGGGAAACTGAGTTTCTTGGTGTTACGGCATCTTGTTGAAATTTTTACTCGCTTCAAAATTGTAATTATTCTAAGTTAATGAATTCTTTATTTGAACACTGGAACAAATTTACGGCGCAGCCAAAAAAAATTCTTTTAATGGCTTAAATCATTCAAAGGGATTTGAGGTGGACGTGTCTCTGCTCTGTCTGATGTGGTCTCCTGGTCCTCAGGGTCGAAGGCCTTCATGTTTCATGTGCAGGACCTGAGAAACGGCGCAGTCGTGTATCATCACTCTGACAGCGACACCACACGTGATCACATCGTCTTCCGGATCAGTGATGGGCACCACAGCATCCGCCACAAGTTCCCCATCAACATCCTGCCAAAAGACAACTCGCCGCCGTTCCTCATCAACAACGTGGCGGTGGAGGTGCAGGAGGGCGGAGCCGTGCAGCTGAAGGACTACATGCTGCTGGCGTCCGACCTGGACTCCAGTGATGATGACATCCTTTACCAGATTGTCGCCTCCCCCAGGGCGGGGCAGCTGGTGAAGAAGCACGCCCCCCAGCAGTCAGGTGGACACATAACTGTCTTTAATGTTGATTAAACTGTGAAGTCAATAAAAAAAGACATTTTTTAATTTTTTTTTTCTATCAATATATCGATTAACGCTGACAACTCGGCTCGTTTCATCCAGGAACACCTGTGGACCGTTTCCTGCAGAGAGACCTGGTCCAGGGTCTGATCTACTACCAGCACGCAGGACAGGAAGAATTTGAAGACATCTTTGACATCACGCTGTCTGACAGCCACCGCCCCCCGAACCTCTCACACACATATGTAAGTCCAAAAAACAAACTTTTGGAAAATGTGTGCAGGGGCGTCTTCTCATGGCCTTTGCCCCGCCTCTTCCTCCTCTCCAGACTGTGGTGGTCCACGTGTTCCCAGTGGAGGACCAGCTGCCTGTAGAGGTTTCGGGCACCGTTCGTTCGCTAACAGTAAAGGAGATGGAGGTGGTTTCCATCACGCGGGCTCACCTCCACTTCACACACCGAGAACATCCAGATACTGACCTGACCTACATCATCACCCAACCCTGCTTCAGCCCGCTGTATCCTGGGTAAGGACAGCAAACAGAACTGGACATTGCTCCACCAAGTGTTGGAAATTATATCATTAATTATTATTTCTATATTTATAGCTCCACATATTTTATGACTGAATTTTGTATTTTCCACAAAATGATCATGCTTGTCCTTTATGTATTGTGGCCCCCTGGGGCCCACAGACTCACCGGCGTGTCCAAGTCTGTTTTTTATTGTATTTGTATCAATAAATCAGCAGCAGAACATGACAGAGACTTTGTTCGATCACTTCCTGAAACTACAGAGTTCACATGGGTGTGTCTGCTCTCTTCTTTTTGACATTTATTTGACCAATTGATTGATTGACCAATTGAAATCGATTTTAAATCTTGTTTTTTGTATATTCCTCCAAATTTTGTTCCCTGAAGACTTCCCTGAAGACTCCATTTCAAACAACAAATAATTTGTCCACATGAATAAAAATGTATACGAGGTCTATTAGAAAAGTATCCGACCTTATTATTTTTTTCAAAAACCATATGGATTTGAATCACGTGTGATTACATCAGACATGCTTGAACCCTCGTGGGCATGCGAGAGTTTTTTCACGCCTGTTGGTTACGTCATTCGCCTGTGGGCAGTCTTTGAGTGAGGAGTTGCCCACCCTCTCGTCGTTTTTTCATTGTTTAGGAATGGCTCAGAGACTGCTGCTTTGTTTGATCAAATTTTTTTCAAAAACTGTAAGGCACAACTGAGTGGAAACCATTCGATAAATTCAGCTGGTTTTCGGTAAAAATTTAACGGCTGATGAGAGATTTTGGTCTGGTAGTGTCACTTTAAGGACGGCCCACGGCGCCTGACGGCGATCTGCGCTTCGAGGCGGCAGCGTCTCGCCGTTTCAAGTTGAAAACTTCCACATTTCAGGCTCTGTTGACCCAGTAAGTCGTCAGAGAACAGAGAACTTTCAGAAGAAGTCGGCATGAGGAGTTTATTCGGACATTCCATTGTTAACAGACATTTTGTAATGAAAGAACGTGTGGGCAGAGTCGCATGTCGGGCCGGACCCGACCGCGGGGGGTCGCGACAGGAAAAACACCTCCGTTGGAAACCTTAACGGGCAAGTTGGAACATGCCCAAGCTGTTAAACAATTTCTCAGTTACTCACTTGTTGAAAGCCATCAAAAGCCGCCTGAATTTTACAAATGGTTTTCAACACGGAGGTGTTTTTCCTGTTGCGGCGCACACAGATTCACCGAGTCATCACGGAAACGACTCGGCAAATTTGCGCGCATGTCTTTCATTTAAAAATGTCCTTAAACAGTGGAATGTCCACATAAAGTCCTCATGCCGGCCTCTTCTGAATCTTCTCTGTTCTCTCACGACGTCCTGGGTGAATTAAGCCTTAAATTAGGATGTTTTCAGCTCGAAACAGGCCGACGACAGCGCCTGGAAGCACTGCAGGACGTCCCGCTCCGTGGGAAGTCCTTACACCGACAGAAACACCCCATAATCTCTCATCAGCCGTTAAACTTTTCACCGAAAACCAGCTTAATTTCTCGAATAGTGTCCACTCGGATATTCCTCACAGGTCCAGAAAAAATTTTGATAAAGCAATGCACGCCGTCTCGAGCAGCGTGTGAAACAAAGGAATTCAGCCAAGAGGGCAGGACCACATATCACTCAAGGCCTGCCCACAGGGAAATGACGTCACCGACATGCGTGAAAAAACTCACGCATGTGCACGAGGGTTCAAGCATGATTGGTGTAATCGCACATCATTCAAATCCATATAGTTAAAAAAAAATAAAAGGGTCGGTTTATTATCTAATAGACCTCGTATTCACTCAAGATTTGAAAGTTCATATTTTCAGATTTTATCTTTTACCCAGTATTCTAGATATTCACAAAGCTGAGATTGTTCTGGACATTTTGATATGCAACACATAAGTATCATACTAAAAGAAAGTACCTTAAGAGGGAAATTACTGAATGGACAGTAAAATTTCATAATTTTGAAATAACAGCTAGTTATCTCATAAAAAGTTAATTCAACAAAATACAAAAGCTAATTCCTCACGAAAATGAATTAAATAACTGCAGGAAAATAGTTTTATAGTGATAATGACCTAAATAAGATGTATTTGTCAGTATTTCACATTTGGAAGACATTTTGTTCTTTGAGGATAATGACACAAAGTTTTTATTTTTGGATGGCCGAATCAGGAGACGGCTCACTGGGATAAATCCCAACTTATTTCGTAAAACAGACTTCTGATTTCCTGAAACATAATTTTGTTTTTAGAATGATGGACGCAGGACGCGTGTTCTACACGGACGTCACCAGCACCATGAAGAAAGACACCATGGTTCCCGTGTTAAAGTCCTTCACACAGGTGATGAGAGACAAGAGTTCCTCCTGTAAAGATCTGGACTCTGCAGGATTCACCTTCATCTGGACACGTTCCCTTACCTATGAATGGTTCTCATTAAACATGGATTAAGTTAATTTAAAAAATGTAATAAAATTAAGTTACAAAAGTAAAATTAATTCCAGATTCTGTTGCATCACAGTTCCACGGCAACATAAATGTACCTGTTGCCACTGGGACAGAAAACCATTTCTATGTTTGGGCTCGTCAAACCAAACTCTGTATTTTTGTCCAAATGACTTCCACAGTGGGAGCTGGAACTTTCTGATGGTAGCTGAAAAACAGTGTAAAAGTTGTTGAAATAATGACAGAAGCATGAAATGTTCATTGTGAGGTTTTCTTTTCTTTTTTAAAAAAAGAAAAAAGATCCAAGTCAAAATCAAAGATGGCCACCATTTTTCAAGATGGCTGCCACATTGCTGTTTGAGTCAATAGTGGGTGTTTAAACATCTTTATAAGTCCTAACCCTAACATTGTTATTATCCCTCAAGAGCAGGGGTGTGCACAGGAGGGAGGCAGGGAAGCAGTGGTTCCCCCTCGTGGTCCAATTGTTGAAAAACTCATATTAAAGTGCACTCTTGCGAGGCAAAATGTATGTTAAAGTGCACTTTTGGGAGAAAAAAAACGTGTGTTAAAGTGCCCAAATGCGTGTTAAAGTGCACTTTTGGGAGGAAAAACTTGTGTTAAAGTACACTATTGCGAGGCAAAACAGCTGTTAAAGTGCACACTTGAGAGCCAAAACACGTATTAAAGTACACTCTTGGGAGGAAAAAAACATGTGTTAAAGTGCACTCTTGGGAAGAAAAAAACGTGTTAAAGTACACTCTTGCGAGGCAAAATCCGTGTTAAACTGCACTCTTGGGAGCCAAAACGCGTATTAAAGTGCACTCTTGGGAGGAAAAACGTGTGTTCAATTCAATTCAATTCAATTTAATTTTATTTATATAGCGCCAAATCACAACAAACAGTTGCCCCAAGGCGCTTTATATTGTAAGGCAAGGCCATACAATAATTATGTAAAACCCCAACGGTCAAAACGACCCCCTGTGAGCAAGCACTTGGCGACAGTGGGAAGGAAAAACTCCCTTTTAACTGGAAGAAACCTCCAGCAGAACCAGGCTCAGGGAGGGGCAGTCTTCTGCTGGGACTGGTTGGGGCTGAGGGAGAGAACCAGGAAAAAGACATGCTGTGGAGGGGAGCAGAGATCGATCACTAATGATTAAATGCAGAGTGGTGCATACAGAGCAAAAAGAGAAAGAAACACTCAGTGCATCATGGGAACCCCCCAGCAGTCTAAGTCTATAGCAGCATAACTAAGGGATGGTTCAGGGTCACCTGATCCAGCCTTAACTATAAGCTTTAGCAAAAAGGAAAGTTTTAAGCCTAATCTTAAAAGTAGAGAGGGTGTCTGTCTCCCTGATCTGAATTGGGAGCTGGTTCCACAGGAGAGGAGCCTGAAAGCTGAAGGCTCTGCCTCCCATTCTACTCTTACAAACCCTAGGAACTACAAGTAAGCCTGCAGTCTGAGAGCGAAGCGCTCTATTGGGGTGATATGGTACTACGAGGTCCCTAAGATAAGATGGGACCTGATTATTCAAAACCTTATAAGTAAGAAGAAGAATTTTAAATTCTATTCTAGAATTAACAGGAAGCCAATGAAGAGAGGCCAATATGGGTGAGATATGCTCTCTCCTTCTAGTCCCTGTCAGTACTCTAGCTGCAGCATTTTGAATTAACTGAAGGCTTTTCAGGGAACTTTTAGGACAACCTGATAATAATGAATTACAATAGTCCAGCCTAGAGGAAATAAATGCATGAATTAGTTTTTCAGCATCACTCTGAGACAAGACCTTTCTAATTTTAGAGATATTGCGTAAATGCAAAAAAGCAGTCCTACATATTTGTTTAATATGCGCTTTGAATGACATATCCTGATCAAAAATGACTCCAAGATTTCTCACGGTATTACTAGAGGTCAGGGTAATGCCATCCAGAGTAAGGATCTGGTTAGACACCATGTTTCTAAGATTTGTGGGGCCAAGTACAATAACTTCAATTTTATCTGAGTTTAAAAGCAGGAAATTAGAGGTCATCCATGTCCTTATGTCTGTAAGACAATCCTGCAGTTTAGCTAATTGGTGTGTGTCCTCTGGCTTCATGGATAGATAAAGCTGGGTATCATCTGCGTAACAATGAAAATTTAAGCAATGCTGTCTAATAATACTGCCTAAGGGAAGCATGTATAAAGTGAATAAAATTGGTCCTAGCACAGAACCTTGTGGAACTCCATAATTAACCTTAGTCTGTGAAGAAGATTCCCCATTTACATGAACAAATTGTAATCTATTAGATAAATATGATTCAAACCACCGCAGCGCAGTGCCTTTAATACCTATGGCATGCTCTAATCTCTGTAATAAAATTTTATAGTCAACAGTATCAAAAGCAGCACTGAGGTATAACAGAACAAGCACAGAGATGAGTCCAATGTCTGAGGCAATAAGAAGATCATTTGTAACCTTTACTAATGCTGTTTCTGTACTATGATGAATGAAACTCTTCAAATAGACCATTCCTCTGCAGATGATCAGTTAGCTGTTTTACAACTACCCTTTCAAGAATTTTTGAGAGAAAAGGAAGGTTGGAGATTGGCCTATAATTAACTAAGATAGCTGGGTCAAGTGATGGCTTTTTAAGTAATGGTTTAATTACTGCCACCTTAAAAGCCTGTGGTACATAGCCAACTAATAAAGATAGATTGATCATATTTAAGATCGAAGCATTAAATAATGGTAGGGCTTCCTTGAGCAGCCTGGTAGGAATGGGGTCTAATAAACATGTTGATGGTTTGGATGAAGTAACTAATGAAAATAACTCAGACAGAACAATCTGAGAGAAAGAGTCTAACCAAATACCGGCATCACTGAAAGCAGCCAAAGATAACGATACGTCTTTGTGATGGTTATGAGTAAGTTTTTCTCTAATAGTTAAAATTTTATTAGCAAAGAAAGTCATGAAGTCATTACTAGTTAAAGTTAAAGGAATACTCGGCTCAATAGAGCTCTGACTCTTTGTCAGCCTGGCTACAGTGCTGAAAAGAAACCTGGGGTTGTTCTTATTTTCTTCAATTAGTGATGAGTAGTAAGATGTCCTAGCTTTACGGAGGGCTTTTTTATAGAGCAACAGACTCTTTTTCCAGGCTAAGTGAAGATCTTCTAAATTAGTGAGACGCCATTTCCTCTCCAACTTACCTGCTTTACCTGCTGGTTATCTGCTTTAAGCTGCAAGTTTGTGAGTTATACCACAGAGTCAGGCACTTCTGATTTAAAGCTCTCTTTTTCAGAGGAGCTACAGCATCCAAAGTTGTCTTCAATGAGGATGTAAAACTTTTGACGAGATACTCTATCTCACTTACAGAGTTTAGGTAGCTACTCTGCACTGTGTTGGTATATGGCATTAGGGAACATAAAGAAGGAAACATATCCTTAAACCTAGTTACAGCGCTTTCTGAAAGACTTCTAGTGTAATGAAACTTATTCCCCACTGCTGGGTAGTCCATCAGAGTAAATGTAAATGTTATTAAGAAATGATCAGACAGAAGGGAGTTTTCAGGGAATACTGTTAAGTCTTCAATTTCCATACCATAAGTCAGAACAAGATCTAAGATATGATTAAAGTGGTGGGTGGACTCATTTACATTTGAGCAAAGCCAATTGAGTCTAATAATAGATTAAATGCAGTGTTGAGGCTGTCATTCTCAGCATCTGTGTGGATGTTAAAATCGCCCACTATAATTATCTTATCTGAGCTAAGCACTAAGTCAGACAAAAGGTCTGAAAATTCACAGAGAAACTCACAGTAACGACCAGGTGGACGATAGATAATAACAAATAAAACGCGGGTTAAAGTGCACCCTTGGGAGGAAAAGCATGTTAAAGTGCACTCTTGGGAGGAAAAACGTGTGTTAAAGTGCACTCTTGGGAGGAAAAACACGTGTTAAAGTGCACTGCTGGGAGCCAAAACGCGTGTTAAAGTGCACCCTTGGGAGGAAAAACATGTTAAAGTGCACTGTTGGGAGGAAAAACGTGTGTTAAAGTGTACTCTTGAAAGCAAAAGCGCACATTAAAGTGCACTCTTGGGAGCCCAAACGCGTGTTAAAGTGCACTCTTGGGAGGAAAAACGTGTGTCAAAAGTGCACTCTTGAAAGGAAAAGCACACGTTAAAGTGCACTCTTGGGAGAAAAAACGTGTGTTAAAGTGCACTCTTGGGAGCCCAAATGCGTGTTAAAGTGTACTCGTGGGAGGCAAAATGCACATTAAAGTGCACGCTTTGGAGGAAAAACGTGTTAAAGCGCACTCTTAGGAGGAAAAATGTGTGTTAAAGTGCACTGTTGTGAGCTAAAACGTGTATTAAAATGCACTCTTGAAAGCCAAAACGCGTGTTAAAGTGCACTCTTGAGAGCCACAACACGTATTAAAGTGCACTCTTGTGAGGCAAAACGCGTGATAAAGTGCACTCTTTGGAGGCATAATGCGTGCTAATGTGCACTCTTGGGAGGAAAAATGTGTTAAAGTGCACTCTTGAGAGCCAAAGCACGTATTAAAGTACACTCTTGGGAGGCAAAACACATGTTAAAGTGCACTCGTGGGAGGTAAAACGCACATTAAAGTGCACCCTTGGGAGGAAAAACGTGTGTTAAAGTGCACTCTTAGGAGGAAAAATGTGTGTTAAAGAGCACTGTTGGGAGCCAAAACGCGTATTAAAGTGCACCCTTGGGAGGAAAAACGTGTTAAAGTGCACCCTTGGGAAGAAAAACGTGTTAAAGTGCACCGTTGGGAGCCAAAACGCGTATTAAAGTGCACCCTTGGGAGGAAAAACACGTGTTAAAGTGCACTGTTGGGAGGCAAAACGCATGTTAAAGTGCACTCTTGCGAGGCAAAATGCGTGTTAAAATGCACTCTTGAGAGCCAAAACGCGTTAAAGTGCACCCTTGGGAGGAAAAACATGTGTTAAAGTGCACCCTTGGGAAGAAAAACGTGTTAAAGTGCACCGTTGGGAGCCAAAACGTGTATTAAAGTGCACCCTTGGGAGGAAAAACACGTGTTAAAGTGCCCTGTTGGGAGGCAAAACACATATTAAAGTGCACTCTTGCGAGGCAAAACTCGTATTAAATGCACTCTTTGGAGGCAAAATGCGTGCTAATGTGCACTCTTTGGAGGAAAAATGCATTAAAGTGCACTCTTGAGAGCCAAAACACGTATTAAAGTGCACTCTTGAGAGCCAAAACGCGTTAAAGTGCACCCTTGGGAGGAAAAACGTGTGTTAAAGTGCACCCTTGGGAAGAAAAACGTGTTAAAGTGCACCGTTGGGAGCCAAAACGTGTATTAAAGTGCACGCTTGGGAGGAAAAACACGTGTTAAAGTGCACTCTTGCGAGGCAAAACGCGTATTAAATGCACTCTTTGGAGGCAAAATGCGTGTTAAAGTGCACTCCTGGGAGGCAAAACGCACATTAAAGTGCACCATTGGGAGGAAAAACGTGTTAAAGTGCACTGTTGGGAGGCAAAACGCATGTTAAAGTGCACTCTTGGGAGGAAAAACGTGTGTCAAAAGTGCACTCTTGAAAGCAAAAGCGCATGTTAAAGTGCACTCTTGGGAGAAAAAAAACGTGTGTTAAAGTGAACTCTTGGGAGGCAAAATGTGTGCTAATGTGCACTCTTGGGAGGAAAAACGCGTGTTAATGTGCACTGTTGGAAGCCAAAACACGTACTAAAGTGCACCCTTGAGAGGAAAAACACGTTAAAGTGCACTGCTGGGAGGCAAAACGCATGTTAAAGTGCACTCTTGGGAGGAAAAACGTGTGTTAAACTGTACTCTTGAAAGCAAAAGCGCACGTTAAAGTGCACCCTTGGGAGGAAAAACGTGTGTTAAAGTGCACTCTTAGGAGGAAAAATGTGTGTTAAAGAGCACTGTTGGGAGCCAAAACGCGTATTAAAGTGCACCCTTGGGAGGAAAAACGTGTGTTAAAGTGCACTCTTAGGAGGAAAAATGTGTGTTAAAGAGCACTGTTGGGAGCCAAAACGCGTATTAAAGTGCACCCTTGGGAGGAAAAACACGTGTTAAAGTGCACTGTTGGGAGGCAAAATGCATGTTAAAGTGCACTCTTGCGAGGCAAAATGCGTGTTAAAATGCACTCTTGAGAGCCAAAACGCGTTAAAGTGCACCCTTGGGAGGAAAAACGTGTGTTAAAGTGCACCCTTGGGAAGAAAAACGTGTTAAAGTGCACCGTTGGGAGCCAAAACGTGTATTAAAGTGCACGCTTGGGAGGAAAAACACGTGTTAAAGTGCACTCTTGCGAGGCAAAACGCGTATTAAATGCACTCTTTGGAGGCAAAATGCGTGCTAATGTGCACTCTTGGGAGGAAAAACGCGTGTTAATGTGCACTGTTGGAAGCCAAAACACGTACTAAAGTGCACCCTTGGGAGGAAAAACACGTTAAAGTGCACTGCTGGGAGGCAAAACGCGTGTTAAAGTGCACTCTTGGGAGGAAAAACGTGTGTTAAAGTGTACTCTTGAAAGCAAAAGCGCACGTTAAAGTGCACTCTTGGGAGAAAAAAATGTGTGTTAAAGTGCACTCTTGGGAGCCCAAACGCGTGTTAAAGTGCACTCTTGGGAGGAACAACGTGTTTTAAAGTGCACTCTTGGATGCAAAATGCATGCTAATGTGCACTCTTGGGAGGAAAAATGTGTGTTAAAGTGCACTCTTGCGAGGCAAAACACGTTAAAGTGCACTCTTGAGAGCCGAAACGCGTATTAAAGTGCACTCTTGCGAGGCAAAACGCGTTAAAGTGCACTCTTGAGAGCCAAAACGCATGTTAAAGTGCACTCTTGAGAGCCAAAACACGTATTAAAGTGCACTCTTGCGAGGTAAAATCCGTATTAAAGTGCACTCTTGCGAGGTAAAATCTGTGTTAAAGTGCCCTCTTGAGAGCCACAACACACATTAAAGTGCACCCTTGGGAGGAAAAACGTGTGTTAAAGTGCACTCTTGAAAGCCAAATGCGTGTTAAAGTGCACTCTTGAGAGCCAAAACATGTATTAAAGTGCACCATTGTGAGGCAAAACGCGTGATAAAGTGCACTCTTTGGAGGAAAAATGCGTTAAAGTGCACTCTTGAGAGCCAAAGCACATATTAAAGTACACTCTTGGGAGGCAAAACATATGTTAAAGTGCACTCGTTTGGAGGCAAAACACACATTAAAGTGCACGCTTGGGAGGAAAAACGTGTGTTAAAGTGCACTCTTAGGAGGAAAAATGTGTGTTAAAGAGCACTGTTGGGAGCCAAAACGCGTATTAAAGTGCACCCTTGGAAGGAAAAACGTGTGTTAAAGTGCACTCTTGCGAGGGAAAATGCGTGTTAAAGTGCACTCTTGAGAGCCAAAACGTGTATTAAAGTGCACTCTTGGGAGGAAAAACGTGTTAAAGTGGACTCTTGGGAGCCCAAACGTGTGTTAAAGTGCACTCTTGGGAGGAAAAACATGTGTTAAAGTGCACTCTTGGGAGAAAAAACGTATGTTAAAGTGCACTCTTGGGAGCCCAAACGCGTGTTAAAGTGCACTCTTGGGAGGAAAAACATGTGTTAAAGTGCACTGTTGGGAGCCAAAACGCGTGTTAAAGTGCACCCTTGGGAGGAAAAACATGTTAAAGTGCACTGTTGGGAGGAAACACGTGTGTTAAAGTGTACTCTTGAAAGCAAAAGCGCACATTAAAGTGCACTCTTGGGAGCCCAAACGCGTGTTAAAGTGCACTCTTGGGAGGAAAAACGTGTGTCAAAAGTGCACTCTTGAAAGCAAAAGCACACGTTAAAGTGCACTCTTGGGAGAAAAACATGTGTTAAAGTGCACTCTTGGGAGCCCAAATGCGTGTTAAAGTGTACTCGTGGGAGGCAAAACGCACATTAAAGTGCACCCTTTGGAGGAAAAACGTGTTAAAGCGCACTCTTAGGAGGAAAAATGTGTGTTAAAGTGCACTGTTGTGAGCTAAAAGTGTATTAAAGTGCACTCTTGAAAGCCAAAACGCGTGTTAAAGTGCACTCTTGAGAGCCAAAACACGTATTAAAGTGCACTCTTGTGAGGCAAAACGCGTGAAAAAGTGCACTCTTTGGAGGCATAATGCGTGCTAATGTGCACTCTTGGGAGGAAAAATGTGTTAAAGTGCACTCTTGAGAGCCAAAGCATGTATTAAAGTACACTCTTGGGAGGCAAAACACTTGTTAAAGTGCACTCGTGGGAGGCAAAACGCACATTAAAGTGCACCCTTGGGAGGAAAAACGTGTATTAAAGTGCACTCTTAGGAGGAAAAATGTGTGTTAAAGAGCACTGTTGGGAGCCAAAACGCGCATTAAAGTGCACCCTTGGGAGGAAAAACATGTTAAAGTGCAGCCTTGGGAAGAAAAACGTGTTAAAGTGCAACGTTGGGAGCCAAAACGCGTATTAAAGTGCACCCTTGGGAGGAAAAACACGTGTTAAAGTGCACTGTTGGGAGTCAAAACGCATGTTAAAGTGCACTCTTGCGAGGCAAAATGCGTGTTAAAATGCACTCTTGAGAGCCAAAACGCGTTAAAGTGCACCCTTGGGAGGAAAAACGTGTGTTAAAGTGCACCCTTGGGAAGAAAAACGTGTCAAAGTGCACCGTTGGGAGCCAAAACGTGTATTAAAGTGCACCCTTGGGAGGAAAAACACATGTTAAAGTGCACTGTTGGGAGGCAAAACACATATTAAAGTGCACTCTTGCGAGGCAAAACGCGTATTAAATGCACTCTTTGGAGGCAAAATGCGTGCTAATGTGCACTCTTTGGAGGAAAAATGCGTTAAAGTGCACTCTTGAGAGCCAAAACACGTATTAAAGTGCACTCTTTGGAGGCAAAACACGTGTTACAGTGCACTCCTGGCAGGCAAAACGCACATTAAAGTGCACCATTGGGAGGAAAAACGTGTTAAAGTGCACTGTTGGGACGCAAAACGCATGTTAAAGTGCACTCTTGGGAGGAAAAACGTGTGTCAGAAGTGCACTCTTGAAAGCAAAAGCGCATGTTAAAGTGCACTCTTGGGAGAAAAAAACGTGTGTTAAAGTGAACTCTTGGGAGGCAAAATGTGTGCTAATGTGCACTCTTGGGAGGAAAAACGCGTTAATGTGCACTGTTGGAAGCCAAAACACGTACTAAAGTGCACCCTTGGGAGGAAAAACACGTTAAAGTGCACTGCTGGGAGGCAAAACGCGTGTTAAAGTGCACTCTTGGGAGGAAAAACGTGTGTTAAAGTGTACTCTTGAAAGCAAAAGCGCACGTTAAAGTGCACTCTTGGGAGAAAAAACGTGTTAAAGTGCACTCTTGGGAGCCCAAACGCGTGTTAAAGTGCACTCTTGGGAGGAACAACGTGTTTTAAAGTGCACTCTTGGATGCAAAATGCATGCTAATGTGCACTCTTGGGAGGAAAAATGTGTGTTAAAGTGCACTCTTGCGAGGCAAAACGCATGTTAAAGTGCACTCTTGAGAGCCGAAACGCGTATTAAAGTGCACTCTTGCGAGGCAAAACGCGTGTTAAAGTGCACTCTTGAGAGCCAAAACACGTATTAAAGTGCACTCTTGCGAGGTAAAATCCGTATTAAAGTGCACTCTTGCGAGGTAAAATCCGTGTTAAAGTGCACTCTTGAGAGCCACAACACACATTAAAGTGCACCCTTAGGAGGAAAAACGTGTGTTAAAGTGCACTCTTAGGAGGAAAAATGTTTGTTATAGTGCACTGTTGGGAGCCAAAACGTGTATTAAAGTGCACTCTTGAAAGCCAAAACGCGTGTTAAAGTGCACTCTTGAGAGCCAAAACACGTATTAAAGTGCACCGTTGTGAGGCAAAATGCGTGATAAAGTGCACTCTTTGGAGGAAAAATGCGTTAAAGTGCACTCTTGAGAGCCAAAGCACGTATTAAAGTACACTCTTGGGAGGCAAAACATATGTTAAAGTTCACTCGTTTGGAGGCAAAACTCACATTAAAGTGCACGCTTGGGAGGAAAAACGTGTGTTAAAGTGCACTCTTAGGAGGAAAAATGTGTGTTAAAGAGCACTGTTGGGAGCCAAATGCGTATTAAAGTGCACCCTTGGAAGGAAAAACGTGTGTTAAAGTGCACTCTTGCGAGGGAAAATGCGTGTTAAAGTGCACTCTTGAGAGCCAAAACGTGTATTAAAGTGCACTGTTGGGAGCCAAAACGCGTGTTAAAGTGCACCCTTGGGAGGAAAAACATGTTAAAGTGCACTGTTGGGAGGAAACACGTGTGTTAAAGTGTACTCTTGAAAGCAAAAGCGCACATTAAAGTGCACTCTTGGGAGCCCAAACGCGTGTTAAAGTGCACTCTTGGGAGGAAAAACGTGTGTCAAAAGTGCACTCTTGAAAGCAAAAGCACACGTTAAAGTGCACTCTTGGGAGCCCAAATGCGTGTTAAAGTGTACTCGTGGGAGGCAAAACGCACATTAAAGTGCACCCTTTGGAGGAAAAACGTGTTAAAGCGCACTCTTAGGAGGAAAAATGTGTGTTAAAGTGCACTGTTGTGAGCTAAAACGTGTATTAAAGTGCACTCTTGAAAGCCAAAACGCGTGTTAAAGTGCACTCTTGAGAGCCAAAACACGTATTAAAGTGCACTCTTGTGAGGCAAAACGCGTGAAAAAGTGCACTCTTTGGAGGCATAATGCGTGCTAATGTGCACTCTTGGGAGGAAAAATGTGTTAAAGTGCACTCTTGAGAGCCAAAGCACGTATTAAAGTACACTCTTGGGAGGCAAAACACTTGTTAAAGTGCACTCGTGGGAGGCAAAACGCACATTAAAGTGCACCCTTGGGAGGAAAAACGTGTATTAAAGTGCACTCTTAGGAGGAAAAATGTGTGTTAAAGAGCACTGTTGGGAGCCAAAACGCGCATTAAAGTGCACCCTTGGGAGGAAAAACGTGTTAAAGTGCAGCCTTGGGAAGAAAAACGTGTTAAAGTGCAACGTTGGGAGCCAAAACGCGTATTAAAGTGCACCCTTGGGAGGAAAAACACGTGTTAAAGTGCACTGTTGGGAGTCAAAACGCATGTTAAAGTGCACTCTTGCGAGGCAAAATGCGTGTTAAAATGCACTCTTGAGAGCCAAAACGCGTTAAAGTGCACCCTTGGGAGGAAAAACATGTGTTAAAGTGCACCCTTGGGAAGAAAAACGTGTCAAAGTGCACCGTTGGGAGCCAAAACGTGTATTAAAGTGCACCCTTGGGAGGAAAAACACGTTAAAGTGCACTGTTGGGAGGCAAAACACATATTAAAGTGCACTCTTGCGAGGCAAAACGCGTATTAAATGCACTCTTTGGAGGCAAAATGCGTGCTAATGTGCACTCTTTGGAGGAAAAATGCATTAAAGTGCACTCTTGAGAGCCAAAACACGTATTAAAGTGCACTCTTTGGAGGCAAAACACGTGTTACAGTGCACTCCTGGCAGGCAAAACGCACATTAAGGTGCACCATTGGGAGGAAAAACGTGTTAAAGTGCACTGTTGGGACGCAAAACGCATGTTAAAGTGCACTCTTGGGAGGAAAAACGTGTGTCAGAAGTGCACTCTTGAAAGCAAAAGCGCATGTTAAAGTGCACTCTTGGGAGAAAAAAACGTGTGTTAAAGTGAACTCTTGGGAGGCAAAATGTGTGCTAATGTGCACTCTTGGGAGGAAAAACGCGTTAATGTGCACTGTTGGAAGCCAAAACACGTACTAAAGTGCACCCTTGGGAGGAAAAACACGTTAAAGTGCACTGCTGGGAGGCAAAACGCGTGTTAAAGTGCACTCTTGGGAGGAAAAACGTGTGTTAAAGTGTACTCTTGAAAGCAAAAGCGCACGTTAAAGTGCACTCTTGGGAGAAAAAAACGTGTTAAAGTGCACTCTTGGGAGCCCAAACGCGTGTTAAAGTGCACTCTTGGGAGGAACGTGTTTTAAAGTGCACTCTTGGATGCAAAATGCATGCTAATGTGCACTCTTGGGAGGAAAAATGTGTGTTAAAGTGCACTCTTGCGAGGCAAAACGCATGTTAAAGTGCACTCTTGAGAGCCGAAACGCGTGTTAAAGTGCACTCTTGAGAGCCAAAACACGTATTAAAGTGCACTCTTGCGAGGTAAAATCCGTATTAAAGTGCACTCTTGCGAGGTAAAATCCGTGTTAAAGTGCACTCTTGAGAGCCACAACACACATTAAAGTGCACCCTTAGGAGGAAAAACGTGTGTTAAAGTGCACTCTTAGGAGGAAAAATGTTTGTTATAGTGCACTGTTGGGAGCCAAAACGTGTATTAAAGTGCACTCTTGAAAGCCAAAACGCGTGTTAAAGTGCACTCTTGAGAGCCAAAACACGTATTAAAGTGCACCGTTGTGAGGCAAAATGCGTGATATAGTGCACTCTTTGGAGGAAAAATGCGTTAAAGTGCACTCTTGAGAGCCAAAGCACGTATTAAAGTACACTCTTGGGAGGCAAAACATATGTTAAAGTTCACTCGTTTGGAGGCAAAACTCACATTAAAGTGCACGCTTGGGAGGAAAAACGTGTGTTAAAGTGCACTCTTGCGAGGGAAAATGCGTGTTAAAGTGCACTCTTGAGAGAAAAAACGTGTTAAAGTGCACTCTTGGGAGGAAAAATGTGTGTCAAAAGTGCGCTCTTGAGAGCAAAAGCGCACATTAAAGTGCACTCTTGGGAGTAAAAAACATGTGTTAAAGTGCACTCTTGGGAGCCCAAACGTGTGTTAAAGTGTACTCTTGGGAGGCAAAATGTGTGCTAATGTGCACTCTTGGGAGGAAAAACGCGTGTGCAAGTGCACTGTTGGGAGCCAGAACGCGTATTAAAGTGCACCCTTGGGAGGAAAAACATGTTAAAGTGCACTGTTGGGAGGCAAAACGCGTGTTAAAGTGCACTCTTGGGAGGAAAAACGTGTGTTAAATTGTACTCATGAAAGCAAAAGCGGACGTTAAAGTGCACTCTTGGGAGGAAAAAACGTGTGTTAAAGTGCACTCTTGGGAGCCCAAATGCGTGTTAAAGTGTACTCGTGGGAGGCAAAACGCACATTAAAGTGCACCCTTTGGAGGAAAAACGTGTGTTAAAGCGCACTCTTAGGAGGAAAAATGTGTTAAATTGCGCTGTTTTGAGCTAAAACACGTATTAAAGTGCACTCTTGCGAGGCAAAATGCGTGTTAAAGTGCAATCTTCAGAGCCAAAGCAGCTATTAAAGTGCACTCTTGCGAGGCAAAATGCATGTTAAAGTGCACTCTTAAGAGCCAAAACACGTATTAAAGTGTACTCTTGTGAGGCAAAATGCGTGTTAAATTGCACTCTTGAGAGCCAAAACATGTATTAAAGTGCACAAAAAAAGATTCCAAGATGGCACCACGTGAAGGCGCCCTGGTATTCTGGTGCTCCCTGTTTTGTCTGTTTTTGTGCATGGAAGAAGAATAGAGATTTCTCCTCATCTTGTGTACTGTGCTTCACGGAGACGTGGTTAAATGCACAGACACCAGACTGCGCACTCCAACTAGAGAGATTCCAACTCCTCCGCGCAGACAGAGACCGAGCACTCTCTGGTGGAAAAACTAGAGGGGGAGGACTCTGCTTCTATATCAACAACGCCTGGTGCTCCGATGTGACTGTGATCTCCCAACACTGCTGTCCCTCTCTGGAATATCTCCTCATAAACTGCAGACCGTTCTACTCTCCACATGAGTTTAACTCTTTCATACTTTGCTCTGTGTATATTCCACCGAGCGCGGACGTGCACTAGGCCGAGCGCGCGCTCGCAGATCAGATTATGAGCGTGGAGAGAGACTTTCCGGACTCTCTTGTTATAATTCTCGGTGATTTTAACAAAGGGAATCTCAGTCAGGAATTACCAAAATACAAACACTTTGTTAAATGCCCGACCAGAGAAGGGAGCATGTTAGATCATTGTTACACGACAGTGAGTGGCGCCTACCGCGCGGTGGCCCGTGCAGCTTTGGGACTCTCAGATCACGTGATGGTCCACTTGATCCCCACGTACAGACAGAGACTTAAACTCTCTAAATCACAGCTCACTCTGGATCACAGACTTCCTGACGGACCGGAGTCAGCGTGTGAGGCTGGGAAAAAATGTCTCGAACACTCGGGCTCTCAGCACAGGATCTCCACAGGGCTGTGTCCTTTCCCCTCTGCTCTTCTCCCTCTACATGAACTGCTGCACCTCCAGCCACGACTCTGTAAAGCTCATCAAGTTTGCGGACGACGCCACCCTCATCGGACTCATTTCGGATGGGGATGAGTCTTCTGCCTACAGGAGGGAGGTGGACCGGCTGCTGACCTGGTGCAGCAGCAACAACTTGGAGCTCAACGCCCAGAAAACAGTGGAGATGATCGTGGACTTCAGGAAAGCCACAGCCCCCCCGCCCTCCCTCGCCCTCACCAACAGCCCCATCACTACTGTGGACTGTCACCGCTTCCTTGTCACCACCATCACCCAGGACCTCAAGTGGGAGTCAACCATCAGCTCCCTCATCAAGAAGGCCCAGCAGAGGATGTACTTCCTGCGGCAGCTGAAGAAGGCCAAGCTGCCTGTCCAGCTGATGGTGCAGTTCTACACGGCCATCATCGAGTCCATCCTCTGCTCCTCCATCACGGTGTGGTACGCCGGGGCCACAGCCAGGGACAGACACAGACTGCAGCGCATTGTGGCCTCTGCTGAGAAGGTGATTGGCTGTAGCCTTCCATCTCTCCACGACCTGCACGTCTCCAGGACTCTGGGCCGAGCAGGTCGGATCACAGCTGACCCTTCTCACCCTGCACACGGTCTGTTCAAACCACTCCCCTCGGGCAGGAGGCTACGGTCCATCCGGACCAGAACCTCCCGCCATAAGAACAGTTTCTTCCCCTCTGCCGTTAGACTCATGAACTCCTCATAACTCAGTCACCTTAAGCTTAACTCTGTCACTTTATCATTTTATCACGGGTCACTTTAGACAGTGTACTTTGGTTTTTAATTGCACTCCTCCCACTGCATTGTTTTTTCTGTTTCTCTGTTTTTCTGTTGCACACAGCCTTTCATATTTCATATTTCTTTTTTTTTATCTTATATTTTATCTTATTTTGACACATATGTTATATTTTATCTTAACATTTTATCTCTTCTTAATGTTGCACCATTGCACTGAAGCAAATTCCTAGTCTGTGAATCCTGTGAATCCAGGACACAGCCCTGTGGAGATCCTGTGCTGAGAGCCCGAGTGTTCGAGACATTTTTTCCCAGCCTCACACGCTGACTCCGGTCCGTCAGGAAGTCTGTGATCCACCTGCAGGTGGAGTTGGGCACGTGGAGCAGAGAAAGCTTGTCCTGGAGCAAAGCTGGAAGGATGGTGTTGAATGCAGAGCTGAAGTCCACAAACAGGATCCTAGCGTAGGTTCCTGGGGAGTCCAGGTGCTGCAGGATGGAGTGCAGGACCAGGTTTATGGCGTCATCTACAGACCTGTTGGCTCTGTAGGCAAACTGCAGGGGGTCCAGGAGGGGGTCGGTGATGGACTTCAGGTGGGATAAAACCAGGCGTTCGAAGGTCTTCATGACTACAGACGTGAGAGCCACAGGCCTGTAGTCATTAAGTCCAGTGACGTGTGGTTTCTTGGGGACTGGAACTATGATTGAGGACTTGAAACAGACTGGAACATGGCATGACTCCAGGGAGGTGTTGAATATCCCCGTGAAGACTGGGGCCAGCTCATTAGTGCAGTGTCTCAGGGTGGCAGGAGAGACACAGTCTGGGCCCGGGGCCTTATGTGGATTCAGCCTTTTGAAATGTCTCCTCATGTCCTCCTCTTGGACCGAGAGGGCAACAGGGGGAGTGGGGAGGGCAGCAGTGAGAGGGGGGGTGGTCCAGAGTGTTTGAATATCCAGTTGTGTGGGGGATGGGGAGGTGTGAGTCCTTGTCTTCAAAGCGTGAATAGAAGACGTTCAGGTTGTTGACCAGCTTCAGGTCGTCAAAAGAACGAGGTGCTTTGGGCTTGTAGTTGGTGATCTCTTTCAACCCCCTCCACACAGAGGCCGAGTCGTTGGCAGAGAACCTTTGCTGCCGACGTGAACTGTACATGGATTTAGCCTTTGCCACCTCCTTGTTAAATCTGTACTTTGCACCTCTATAGCTGTCTCTGTCTCCTTCTCTGAAAGAAAAATGTGTGTTAAAGTGCACTCTTGGGAGGACAAACGCATGTTAAAGTGCACTCTGGAGAGCCAGAACGCGTGATAAAGTGCACTCTTGTTTTTTTCTATGCCCACTTCCATACAGTGGGCATAGAAAAAAAATAGTTTGAAGGAAACAGGAGTTCACTGTGATTTAATTCTTTTTTGAATAGACACTGCCATCTAGTGGCTTCAGAAAAAAAACATCAAACGCTTCATGTTGCCTCATTTTACCATCACAGTTCAGGAGTCCCTGTGTCAGAGAGTTAAAATGACAATAAAATATACATACATACATACAGATATATACACTCAACAAAAATATAAACGCAACACTTTTGGTTTTGCTCCCATTTTGTATGAGATTAACTCAAAGATCTAAAACTTTTTCCACATACACAATATCACCATTTCCCTCAAATATTGTTCACAAACCAGTCTAAATCTGTGATAGTGAGCACTTCTCCTTTGCTGAGATAATCCATCCCACCTCACAGGTGTGCCATACCAAGATGCTGATTAGACACCATGATTAGTGCACAGGTGTGCCTTAGACTGCCCACAATAAAAGGCCACTCTGAAAGGTGCAGTTTTGTTTTATTGGGGGGGGATACCAGTCAGTATCTGGTGTGACCACCATTTGCCTCATGCAGTGCAACACATCTCCTTCGCATCATCCGTGAAGAGAACACCTCTCCAACGTGCCAAACGCCAGCGAATGTGAGCATTTGCCCACTCAAGTCGGTTATGACGACGAACTGGAGTCAGGTCGAGACCCCGATGAGGACGACGAGCATGCAGATGAGCTTCCCTGAGACGGTTTCTGACAGTTTGTGCAGAAATTCTTTGGTTATGCAAACCGATTGTTTCAGCAGCTGTCCGAGTGGCTGGTCTCAGACGATCTTGGAGGTGAACATGCTGGATGTGGAGGTCCTGGGCTGGTGTGGTTACACGTGGTCTGCGGTAGTGAGGCTGCTTGGATGTACTGCCAAATTCTCTGAAACGACTTTGGAGACGGCTTACGGTAGAGAAATGAACATTCAATACACGAGCAACAGCTCTGGTTGACATTCCTGCTGTCAGCATGCCAATTGCACGCTCCCTCAAATCTTGCGACATCTGTGGCATTGTGCTGTGTGATAAAACTGCACCTTTCAGAGTGGCCTTTTATTGTGGGCAGTCTAAGGCACACCTGTGCACTAATCATGGTGTCTAATCAGCATCTTGATATGGCACACCTGTGAGGTGGGATGGATTATCTCAGCAAAGAAGACGTGCTCACTATCACAGATTTAGACTGGTTTGTGAACAATATTTGAGGGAAATGGTGATATTGTGTATGTGGAAAAAGTTTTAGATCTTTGAGTTCATCTCATACAAAATGGGAGCAAAACCAAAAGTGTTGCGTTTATATTTTTGTTGAGTGTATATATATATATATATGTATATATATGTGTGTGTGTGTGTGTGTGTGTAATGTCTGTCCTTTAACTCCGCCCTCTTCCATTTCTCTCCGCCAGCATTCAGTCAACTACATGAAAGTCGCCTTCATGCCTCCGATGGAGGACATTGGTCCAGAGCCTCTGTTTGTCCAGTTTGTCTTCTCTGTCAGTGACCATCGGGGCAGCACCATCTCTGGCCTCATCTTCAACATCACCGTCCTCCCCGTGGACAACCAAACACCAGAGGTCAGAGGTCAAACTGCACCAGTGAAGAGTTTTTGTGTGTCCATGTTGACCTTACTCATGTGAAACGCCTTGAAGCAGCTTTGTTGTGATTTCGTGCTATATAAAACAAAATAAATTGAAACTTAATTGAAATTTTCAGCGTTGTGAAGGACTCGCGGCCGTACGTCATTTAGTTTCCTGTATTTGAGGAATGTGACCGCAGTGATATCATCAGATGCTGGTTTTTAGATCCTGTGTGTGGTTCTCAGGCCTTCACCAACCTGCTGCGGGTGGAGGAGGGAGGAGGAACCTTCCTGACGGAGGAGTACCTCATGATCCGGGACCGGGACAGTCTGGAGGAGGAGCTGAGGGTGGAGCTTCAGAGGGAGGCGGACCACGGCTGGCTGGAGCTGCAGGGCCGGATGGTGAAACCAGGAGACAGGATGACCCTGCAGGACCTGAGAGGCCTCCAGCTCAGGCGAGTGTGTGTGTGTGTGTGTGTGTGTCTGAGATACTCAGAAAGACGCCATCACTCCGTCTGCAGAGAAAAACACACAGACTGTTTTGCAGGTACGTCCACGATGACTCCGAGTCCACCGACGATGCCGTCCACCTGAAGGTGACGGATGGTCTGAATGCTGTCGAGGTCATCCTGCCGATACAGGTGATCAGAAATTCATATTTACATGCAGCGACCATCGTGGCAACACAGCTGCCAGCACTCTGACCCCCCAGCATGATGGTCTGGGTTCAGAACCCACACAGATCCTATTCTCCAAGTGCACCAGCATGTGCGTCTGGAAGAGCGTCCCGACCTGCCTAAATGGGGATCAGTTTTACAGGACACTTATTGTCTGTCAATTTGGAGTGAGTTACTTTCAGGAAGGGGTTCAGGTTTGAATTCATGAAGTCGTGTTCTGACTTTCTCACATCATTCTGAACAAAGACTTTTGTGAGACAGACGGAAGATTGGACAATTCATCTGCGTCTTTGCTTACATCGTAACAATTATGACATCACAAACTCTCCTCAGGTGTTGCCCATGAACGATGAGCCCCCCCAGCTTGGTCGGGGCTTACGGGGGGAGCTGAGCTGTGAGGAAGGGGGGCGGGCCCAGGTGAGCGTGGACTACCTGTCAGCCACTGACCGGGACAGCGACGACTCCAGACTGACCTACATGCTGGCTCGCAGTCCGATACGAGGGGAGCTGCAGAGGTCTGGGCAACAGATCCACAAGTTCTCCCAGCAGGACCTGACACAGGGACACATCTTCTATGTCCATACAGGTGAGGTGCATCATGGGAGCACATCAGTCTTTTTTGCATACACTCTTGGGGGAAGATTTTATTTGTCCTTAAGCTTATAAAAATACATTTATGTCTTGTACAATCTTGTTTCGTTGAAGGTTGCATCACCTGAGTGACATGAGTTCAGGAGTTGAGACCAGGTTACCCCGTTAACCAGCATGCACGTGAAATGAGCCCATCTCCAATATCAAATAACACCACAAAGTGTTACAGCAGGAAGAATATTACACAGTAAAAACCACAAAGCAGATCATCACCACATAAAGTGGAAAGAGATGGAGAGAAAGATGAAGATGAGATCTTCTACCTGTAACAGTAACTTGTGTCATGACGGATACACTGTTGTGGTATACAGTATCTTGGACAGGATCCAAAAACTATCTTGTATTGCACATGATACTGCACAGCTCCTTGTATTCAATTCAATTTATTTCATTTACAACCCCAATTCCAATGAAGTTGGGACATTGTGTAAAATGTAAATAAAACAGAATACAGTGATTTTCAAATCCTCTTCAACCTATATTCAATTGAATACACCACAAAGACAAGATATTTAATGTTCAAACTGATAAACTTTATTGTTTTTGTGCAAATATTTGCTCATTTTGAAATGGATGCCTGCAACATGTTTCAAAAAAGTTGGGACAGGGGCAACAAAAGACTGGGAACGTAGATGAATGCTCAAAGAACACCTGTTTGGAACATTCCAGAGGTGAACAGGTTAACTGGAAACAGGTGAGTGTCATGAGCTTGCCTCTACTGGTGGTTGGCTCTCACTGCGGTATTGTATCACTTCCTGTTCCGGAGCACAGCGGTGTTTTTCTGTATCTGTTAGCTGTTTAATCTGCGCAGTTAGATTGATCTAGTTATCTAGATTACGATTTGTTTCCCAGTGTAATCTTTACGTGCCTTAACTAAAGCACTCCTTCTGCTGAATCACCTCTAAATTATTTACACATTATTCACTTTGCGTGTTTTTAGGAATCCGCTAGCTTAGCGTAGCTACTAGCTCTTAGCCGATTTAGCATGGCGGCTTCTCCTGTCTCTCCCGCACTTTTCTGCTCTGGGTGTGAAATGTTTAGTTATTCCTCGGCCTCCTTTAGCAGTAACGGTACTTGCAATAAGTGTAGCTTATTCGTAGCTTTGGAGGCCAGGCTGGGCGAATTGGAGACTCGGCTCCGCACCGTGGAAAATTCTACAGCTAGCCAGGCCCCTGTAGTCGGTGCGGACCAAGGTAGCTTAGCCGCCGTTAGTTACCCCCTGGCAGATCCCGAGCAGCCGGGAAAGCAGGCCGACTGGGTGACTGTGAGGAGGAAGTGTAGCCCTAAACAGAAGCCCTGTGTACACCGCCAACCCGTTCACATCTCTAACCGTTTTTCCCCACTCGACGACACACCCGCCGAGGATCAAACTCTGGTTATTGGCGACTCTGTTTTGAGAAATGTGAAGTTAGCGACACCAGCAACCATAGTCAGTTGTCTTCCGGGGGCCAGAGCAGGCGACATTGAAGGAAATTTGAAACTGCTGGCTAAGGCTAAGCGTAAATTTGGTAAGATTGTAATTCACGTCGGCAGTAATGACACCCGGTTACGCCAATCGGAGGTCACTAAATTAACATTAAATCGGTGTGTAACTTTGCAAAAACAATGTCGGACTCTGTAGTTTTCTCTGGGCCCCTCCCCAATCGGACCGGGAGTGACATGTTTAGCCGCATGTTCTCCTTGAATTGCTGGCTGTCTGAGTGGTGTCCAAAAAATGAGGTGGGCTTCATAGATAATTGGCAAAGCTTCTGGGGAAAACCTGGTCTTGTTAGGAGAGACGGCATCCATCCCACTTTGGATGGAGCAGCTCTCATTTCTAGAAATCTGGCCAATTTTCTTAAATCCTCCAACCGTGACTATCCAGGGTTGGGACCAGGAAGCAGAGTTGTAGTCTTACACACCTCTCTGCAGCCTCTCTCCCCCTGCCATCCCCTCATTACCCCATCCCCGTAGAGACGGTGCCTGCTCCCAGACCACCAATAACCAGCAAAAATCTATTTAAGCATAAAAATTCAAAAAGAAAAAATAATATAGCACCTTCAACTGCACCACAGACTAAAACAGTTAAATGTGGTCTATTAAACATTAGGTCTCTCTCTTCTAAGTCCCTGTTGGTAAATGATATAATAATTGATCAACATATTGATTTATTCTGCCTTACAGAAACCTGGTTACAGCAGGATGAATATGTTAGTTTAAATGAGTCAACACCCCCGAGTCACACTAACTGTCAGAATGCTCGTAGCACGGGCCGGGGCGGAGGATTAGCAGCAATCTTCCATTCCAGCTTATTAATTAATCAAAAACCCAGACAGAGCTTTAATTCATTTGAAAGCTTGACTCTTAGTCTTGTCCATCCAAATTGGAAGTCCCAAAAACCAGTTTTATTTGTTATTATCTATCGTCCACCTGGTCGTTACTGTGAGTTTCTCTGTGAATTTTCAGACCTTCTGTCTGACTTAGTGCTTAGCTCAGATAAGATAATTATAGTGGGCGATTTTAACATCCACACAGATGCTGAGAATGACAGCCTCAACACTGCATTTAATCTATTATTAGACTCTATTGGCTTTGCTCAAAAAGTAAATGAGTCCACCCACCACTTTAATCATATCTTAGATCTTGTTCTGACTTATGGTATGGAAATAGAAGACTTAACAGTATTCCCTGAAAACTCCCTTCTGTCTGATCATTTCTTAATAACATTTACATTTACTCTGATGGACTACCCAGCAGTGGGGAATAAGTTTCATTACACTAGAAATCTTTCAGAAAGCGCTGTAACTAGGTTTAAGGATATGATTCCTTCTTTATGTTCTCTAATGCCATATACCAACACAGTGCAGAGTAGCTACCTAAACTCTGTAAGTGAGATAGAGTATCTCGTCAATAGTTTTACATCCTCATTGAAGACAACTTTGGATGCTGTAGCTCCTCTAAAAAAGAGAGCTTTAAATCAGAAGTGCCTGACTCCGTGGTATAACTCACAAACTCGTAGCTTAAAGCAGATAACCCGTAAGCTGGAGAGGAAATGGCGTCTCACTAATTTAGAAGATCTTCACTTAGCCTGGAAAAAGAGTCTGTTGCTCTATAAAAAAGAAAATAAGAACAACCCCAGGTTTCTTTTCAGCACTGTAGCCAGGCTGACAAAGAGTCAGAGCTCTATTGAGCTGAGTATTCCATTAACTTTAACTAGTAATGACTTCATGACTTTCTTTGCTAACAAAATTTTAACTATTAGAGAAAAAATTACTCATAACCATCCCAAAGACGTATCGTTATCTTTGGCTGCTTTCAGTGATGCCGGTATTTGATTAGACTCTTTCTCTCCGATTGTTCTGTCTGAGTTATTTTCATTAGTTACTTCATCCAAACCATCAACATGTTTATTAGACCCCATTCCTACCAGGCTGCTCAAGGAAGCCCTACCATTATTTAATGCTTCGATCTTAAATATGATCAATCTATCTTTGTTAGTTGGCTATGTACCACAGGCTTTTAAGGTGGCAGTAATTAAACCATTACTTAAAAAGCCATCACTTGACCCAGCTATCTTAGCTAATTATAGGCCAATCTCCAACCTTCCTTTTCTCTCAAAAATTCTTGAAAGGGTAGTTGTAAAACAGCTAACTGATCATCTGCAGAGGAATGGTCTATTTGAAGTGTTTCAGTCAGGTTTTAGAATTCATCATAGTACAGAAACAGCATTAGTGAAGGTTACAAATGATCTTCTTATGGCCTCGGACAGTGGACTCATCTCTGTGCTTGTTCTGTTAGACCTCAGTGCTGCTTTTGATACTGTTGACCATAAAATTTTATTACAGAGATTAGAGCATGCCATAGGTATTAAAGGCACTGCGCTGCGGTGGTTTGAATCATATTTGTCTAATAGATTACAATTTGTTCATGTAAATGGGGAATCTTCTTCACAGACTAAAGTTAATTATGGGGTTCCACAAGGTTCTGTGCTAGGACCAATTTTATTCACTTTATACATGCTTCCCTTAGGCAGTATTATTAGACGGTATTGCTTAAATTTTCATTGTTACGCAGATGATACCCAGCTTTATCTATCCATGAAGCCAGAGGACACACACCAATTAGCTAAACTGCAGGATTGTCTTACAGACATAAAGACATGGATGACCTCTAATTTCCTGCTTTTAAACTCAGATAAAACTGAAGTTATTGTACTTGGCCCCACAAATCTTAGAAACATGGTGTCTAACCAGATCCTTACTGTGGATGGCATTACCCTGACGTCTAGTAATACTGTGAGAAATCTTGGAGTCATTTTTGATCAGGATATGTCATTCAAAGCGTATATTAAACAAATATGTAGGACTGCTTTTTTGCATTTACACAATATCTCTAAAATCAGAAAGGTCTTGTCTCAGAGTGATGCTGAAAAACTAATTCATGCATTTATTTCCTCTAGGCTGGACTATTGTAATTCATTATTATCAGGTTGTCCTAAAAGTTCCCTAAAAGCCTTCAGTTAATTCAAAATGCTGCAGCTAGAGTACTGACGGGGACTAGAAGGAGAGAGCATATCTCACCTATATTGGCCTCTCTTCATTGGCTTCCTGTTAATTCTAGAATAGAATTTAAAATTCTTCTTCTTACTTATAAGGTTTTGAATAATCAGGTCCCATCTTATCTTAGGGACCTCGTAGTACCATATCACCCCAATAGAGCGTTTCGCTCTCAGACTGCAGGCTTACTTGTAGTTCCTAGGGTTTGTAAGAGTAGAATGGGAGGCAGAGCCTTCAGCTTTCAGGCTCCTCTCCTGTGGAACCAGCTCCCAATTCAGATCAGGGAGACAGACACCCTCTCTACTTTTAAGATTAGGCTTAAAACTTTCCTTTTTGCTAAAGCTTATAGTTAGGGCTGGATCAGGTGACCCTGAACCATCCCTTAGTTATGCTGCTATAGACGTAGACTGCTGGGGGGTTCCCATGATGCACTGTTTCTTTCTCTTTTTTGCTCTGTATGCACCACTCTGCATTTAATCATTAGTGATCGATCTCTGCTCCCCTCCACAGCATGTCTTTTTCCTGGTTCTCTCCCTCAGCCCCAACCAGTCCAGCAGAAGACTGCCCCTCCCTGAGCCTGGTTCTGCTGGAGGTTTCTTCCTGTTAAAAGGGAGTTTTTTCCTTCCCACTGTAGCCAAGTGCTTGCTCACAGGGGGTCATTTTGACCGTTGGGGTTTTACATAATTATTGTATGGCCTTGCCTTACAATATAAAGCGCCTTGGGGCAACTGTTTGTTGTGATTTGGCGCTATATAAAAAAATTGATTGATTGATTGATGATTGGGTATAAAAGGAGCATCCCAAAAGGCTCAGCCATTCACAAGCAAAGATGGGGTGAAGATCACCACTTTGTGAACAACTGCATGAAAAAAATAGTCCAACAGTTTAAGAACGATATTTCTCAAAGTTCAGTTGCAAGGAATTTAGGGATTCCATCATCTACAATCCATAATATAAGCTATAAGAAGATTCAGAAAATCTGGAGAACTTTCTACACGTAAGCGACAATCCCAAAAACCAACATTGAATGCCTGTGACCTTCGATCCCTCAGGCGGCACTGCATTAAAAACCGACATCATTGTGTAAAGGATCTTACCTCGTGGGCTCAGGAACACTTCAGAAAACCATTGTCAGTTAACACAGTTCGTCGCTACATCTACAAGTGCAAGTTAAAACTCGACCATGCAAAGTGAAAGCCAAACATCAACAACATCCAGAAACATCGCCGCCTTCTCTGGGCCCGAGCTCATTTGAAATGGACAGACACAAAGTGGAAAAGTGTGCTGTGGTCTGATGAGTCCACATTTCAAATTGTTTTTGGAAATCATGGACGTTGTGTCCTCTGGACAAAAGAGGAAAAAGACCATCCAGATTGTTACCAGTGCAAAGTTCAAAAGCCAGCGTCTGTGATGGTATGGGGGTGTTTAGTGCCCATGGCATGGACAACTTACACATCTGTGATGGTATGGGGGTGTTTAGTGCCCATGGCATGGACAACTTACACATCTGTGATGGCACCATCAATGCTGAAAGGTACATCCAGGTTTTGGAGCAACACATGCTGCCATCCAAGCAACATCTTTTTCAGGGACGTCCCTGCTTATTTCAGCAAGACAATGCCAAGCCACATTCTGCACGTGTTACAACAACATGGCTTCGTAGTAAAAGAGTGCGGGTACTAGTCTGGCCTGCCTGCAGTCCAGACCTGTCGCCCATTGAAAATGTGTGGCGCATTATGAAGCACAAAATACAACAACAGAGACCCCGGACTGTTGAACAACTGAAGTCGTACATCAAGCAAGAATGGGAAAGAATTCCACCTACAAAGCTTCAACAATTAGTGTCCTCAGTTCCCAAACGCTTATTGAGTGTTGTTAGAAGGAAAGGTGATGTAACACAGTGGGAAACTTTTTTGAAGCTTTTTTGAAACATGTTGCAGGCATCCATTTCAAAATGAGCAAATATTTGCGCTAAAACAATAAAGTTTATCAGTTTGAACATTAAATATCTTGTCTTTGTGGTGTATTCAATTGAATATAGGTTGAAGAGGATTTGAAAATCATTGTATTCTTTTTTATTTACATTTTACACAACGTCCCAACTTCATTGCGCTCACAGAAATATTTAACCCTAACTTTTAAGATTTATGTAATTTTATTACATGACGAATTCCCATTTACTTTTTTAGATAATTTTAATACAAACCTACCAAATAAACCTTACATGATGCCTATTCATTACTGTAATAAATACTATTTATTTGAAATGCATAATCCTCAACTTTATGTATTTAGTATTAATAAAATATAATTACTCTAAATCAATAATAATGACAGTATTAAAATACATAAAGTATATTGTTTGAATTGCATAATACTTGTGTGTGTTTATCTTGTATAGGTAACATAAGTATTATGCAACTCAAACAATATACTTTATGTATTTTAATACTGTCATTATTATTGATTTAGAGTAATTATATTTTATTAATACTAAATACATAACACTGAGGATTATGCATTTCAAATAAATAGTATTTATTACAGTAATGAATATGCATCATTTAAGGTTTATTTGATAGGTTTGTATTAAAATTATTTTAAAAAGTAAATGGGAATTTGTCATGTAAGAAAATTACATAAATCTTAAAAGTTAGGGTTAAATACTTCTGTGAATGTGGAATTGGGGTTGTATATAGCACCAAATCACAACAAAGCTGCCTCAAGGTGCTTCACACAAGTAAGGTCTAACCTTACCGACCCCCAGAGCAACAGTGGTAAGGAAACTCCCTCTGAGGATTTGAGGAAGAAACTTCAAGCAGACCAGACTCAGAGGGGTGGCCTTCTGCTTGGGCCATGCTACAGACAGAAATTACAAAACAAATATACAGGAAATTTTGGGAGTCCATGTTGGGAGGAAAACCTACCCTCTTGGGAGGCAAAACACGTGTTATTATCTTGGCTCGTGACCTACAATTACTTCCACAACAGAATACTGTGTATTGTCCGACACTATGTAGTTTTTGTCCCCAACAGTATATTTTACATTGCCCTAAATTGCCTTTAATGGCATTCTGTAGTTGGTTGCATTGTCCTCTACATCTTGTATATACAGGATGTTACCTTATATAGTGTCCTACTATAGCTTCCTGTGGTGCTTAAATAGTGTTTTGGGGTATCTTCTAGGGTATATATATCTTGTGTAATGTTTTGGAGAATTTTGTACAGTGTTGTGTAGTATCTTGTATACACTGTGCAACCTGTGTCAAGCATCTTACTGTAATATTTAATGGTTACTGCAGTGTCTTAATAGTGTACTGTACTCTAGAATATTGTCAGTACAGTATCTTGGATAGTGTAGCGCTAATCTTGTATTGCCAAGTTTGTATTTTATAGTGCTACGTAGTATCTTGGACAGTCCAGTATGATGCCTCACCCTTGAGAACTTGTTTTGGGATTTTAGACAGTGTTTTGTGGTAAATTAAGTCCCTTCGGCTGCTTCCTTGTTTTCACTCGGGGTCTCCACAGGAAATCCGAGGTGGATCTGCATGTTGAAGTTTTACGCCGGATGCCCTTCCTGACACAGTTCCACATTACCAGTTGACCACTTGTCCATTGTTTTGCATGTTGTACACCTGCCTACAGCATTTCAGATAGTGTCTTATAATATCTTGTGTTTCCTGTTCATTTGTGTACTGTGTTGAGGCAAAAAAGAACTTCCACCATAGTATAGTATTTCACCACTTATAGTCTAAGATGCTATCTTAGACTATAAGCATGCATTACTGCCTACAAAGCGGACCTACTACTCTGATTTTATCAACAAAAACAAGCATAACTCCAAGTTCTTGTTCGACACAGTGGCAACACTTATTCATGGACAACCACCTGTAGTTCACTCTCATTTTTACAGCACAAGATTTCCTGGATTAGAAGAAAATAGAAGACATCAGGTTAAACATATCCCGGCATGCCTTAACCCAGCCACTACACCCTGCTATTGAGGTGGGAGCCATTACTGAGGTATTACCTAGATTTACAGAATTTGATAGTATCTCACTAGGCGTGCTGACAAAACTTGTAATGTCAACAAAAAGCACAACCTGCTTATTTGCTAGAAATTATTAATTTTTCTTTAACTTCTAGATCTGTTCCTAAATGTTTCAAATCTGCCGTGATTAAACCATTACTTAAGAAACCTAATCTTGACTCTAGTGTATTGAAAAACTATCGGTCGATATCAAATCTATCATTTTGATCTAAAATTCTGGAAAAAGTGGTGTCACGGCAGCTCGTAGACTATCTTACTGAGAATAATCTCTTTGAGCCACTGCAGTCTGCTTTTCGAAAATATCATTCCACAGAGACGGCTCTCACTAAAGTGGTGAATGATCTTCTGCTTACAATGGATTCAGACACCACTACAGTTCTGTTGCTGTTAGATCTCAGTGCTGCATTTGATACAGTGGATCATCATATGAGGTCTGTTAGAAAAGTATCTGACCTTTTTATTTTTTTCAAAAACCTGATGGATTTGAATCATGTGTGCTTGCATGAGCCAACCTTGAACTTTCGTGTGCATGCGTGAATTTTTTCACGCCTGTCGATTGCGTCATTTGCTTGTAAACAGCCTTTGTGTGAGGATGGGTGGAGTCTCTCGTCGTTTTTTCTTTGCAAGGAAATGGCGGAACGACTGGAGCAGCGCGACTGCATCAAATTTTGCCGGAAACTGGGCGACAGCCAGGTGGAAACCAGGTGACAGAAGATTTGGCCATGAAAAGAGTTGCAGCGAAATTCATCGGCACGAAGCTAATGGCGCAGCAAAAGCGCCACCGTGTTGAAGTCTTATAGGACATGTTGTGACATGCTCAGCTCTTCCACCATTCGGAAGATTCAGACTGCTTTCAGTGGCTTTTCAGTTGTGTGACTATCCGAGAAATTGTGGACGAGCTGGGCACAAGCCATCGGCATGAATTTCGCTGCAACGCTTTTCATGGCAAAATCTTCTGTCACAGTGGAATGTGCTGAAAATGTGCTGATGTCCACCTCTTCCACAATTTCTCGGATAGTCACACGATGGTCCCACATCACCACAGCGTTCACTTTGGAAATGATCTGGTCATTTCAGCATGTTGTTGACCACATTACACCCATTTTGGCGTCTCTTCACTGGCTTCCTGTCCCAGTGAGATCAGATTTTAAGGTTCTGCTACTAGCCTATAAAATTGTTCACGGACTGGCATCTCGCTACCTAGCTGACCTAATTAAACCTTATGTACTGGCCCGGGCTCTGCGTTCTCAGGGTGCAGGATGACTTTGTGTCTCTCGGGTGAATAAAAAGTCTGTGGGTTACAGAGCTTTCTCTTATCGTGTCCCTGTTCTGTGGAATGATCTCCCTGCATCAATAAAACAGTCAGATTCTGTGGAGACTTTCAAGTCCAGATTTAAGACACACTTATTTTCCCTTTCATATGTCTTGCATACTGGTATAGTTTTGTTTTATGCTTTTTACTCTTTTAATTCATTTTATTAGTAAACGGAGCGTGCCGCGGCCTCAACTTTACCTAAATTCTGGGTCTTTTAGTGAAGCTTAGGACTAGTGGCCGGCGATCACCTTAGTATTTCTTCTGTTTTTCTTGTTGTTTAATGCTGACAAATTATACTGTATTTTTTGTCTTTCTGATGCCTGATTCTGTTTTTTCTCTCTGTTTGAGGTGCAACTCCATCCAGAGATGGGTGTGGTGTCTGTTCCTGAAACCCTCCTGTCCTGTGCACCAGCAACATTTCCTGTATATTCGTTATGTGAACTGTTCTGGAATTTATGTCTGTATCATGGCCCAAGCAGAGGGTCACCCCTTTGACTCTGGTCTGCTTGAGGTTTCTTCACTGTCACCTGTGTTCTTGCTCTGGGGGTTAGACCTTACTTGTAAGGTTAGACCTTACTTGTGTGAAGCGCTTTGAGGCAACTTTGTTGTCATTTGGTGCTATATAAATGAAAATAAATTGAAACAGTCTGTCTGAGGCTGTTTGTGGAAATAAAGTCAAGAAATTGACAGGTTGTCAAAATTACATGCTTTTAAATTGAAGCCTCGAAGACGCATGCAAATTCAAAATCAGACCAGCAGGATTTTGAATAAGTGTGTGCACAGAGCAGTTCTGAAGGTGCTGTTGTGTACATTCAGATAAAGGTGGGGCAGTACAGCAAGCAGTCACGTACACATGAATACATCTCAGCTTTTCCCTTGAAAACTCTCACTGAACAACAAATGTTATCACAGTTTCTGCTGGGGAGAAAAAGGGAGGAGACCAGCAGAGATTGTGTGTTTTTTCAGCTGCAAGGTTACATGGAGGCATTTTTACTACAGAGTTAAATAATTTAGATGCAAAGGTTTTAGGCAGGCAATCTGTAAGGTAAAAATGAATCATTTTACATGACAACTGCCACATAGTATTTTGGATAGTGTTGTACCCCCTACAGTATCTTGTATATCATGTGGTGGTGGTGGAATCTGTGGTGGAGGTGTCAGAGAGGAGGATGCTGAGGAAGCTGCTCAGCATCCTGGACAGCACCTCCCACCCCCTGCATGCCACACTGACGTCCTGTAAGAGCACCTTCAGCCACAGACTGAGACCACCGAGCTGCTCCACAGAACACCACAGGAGGTCCTTCCTGCCTGTGGCAGGCTGTATAACTCCTCCCCCTTCTGCAGGAAGATCAGAGTTATTCATTTACTCAGAGTTGTGCGCAATATTGTCGAACATCTTGTGCAAATATCTTCCAGTCATTTCATATAAATTTATTGTACTTATTATAAAAAATATATTGATTGATTTCTATTTAATACTAACACTTTCTGTAATTGCATATTTAGCTAACCATTGTTTACTGTTTTCCATTTCTGTACTCTGGTAAAATCATGTCCTTTGGGATAAATAAAGTTGATCTTGATCTTTATCTTTGGTATCCTGAGGAATCATGCTCTTCGTTAGTCTCCATGAGCACTCAACAGAAGACAAATTGTATGTATATATGTATTTGTGTTCAGGAGGCGAGATCGGACCCGAGCCAGTCTCGGACACCATCACTCTCATCGTCTCTGATGCCGAGGCCGGAGGGACGGACAGCTGTTGTCATGGAGATGTCCCGCCCCCACCGGTCCCACTACATGGCACACTTCCTGTTTATGACCTCAACATCACCATTCTCCCCATCAACAACAAAGTTCCAACCCTCTTCCTGGGTAAGACATCTCCCTCATTCCCACGCATTCAGGAGGAACTCGGGTCAGAGTGGACCAGCAGGTTCCTGCTGTGGACCATATGATCTTTTTGAGGTTTGTCAGTTCTATGAGGACTGGTGGATTTGATCTGGTCTAACAGACTGGAACTGGATGGTTAGGGATCTGTTCGGATAGTTCGCTCACTCAGTGTCTTCCAGCCCTGTGTTCCACATCTTCTAGCTCTGCCCACAGCTAATTAGTTCAAACAGGTGTTGTCAACTAACAGGTGTCAATAGACAGCTCATTATTATAGTTTGTTTTTTAACTTTGTGTGTGTGTCTTCTTTTTTTATTTTATTTTTAAAGTGTTTCTTGATTTTTGAAAAAGAGGAGAGAAAGAAAGAACAGAAGAGGAAACTACAGAACATACAGACCACATTTAACAAACATTCAGAGCAATAAGGATGGGTGACGGCTTTTTAAGTTCAAGGGAAGTAAAATCAAGTGACTATGTACAAGCGACTGCAAAACCATCAGATAAAAGAAAAAAACTACACTGATCACACAGTTAGTTCAAAGTTCACGATGTCCTCTGATTCAGGTAAATGTCCCATTTCTTCCAATATTCCTCAGATTTGTGAACTGCAAATCTTATTGAAAAGGTCAATCTCTCCATTGTGTGAATCTCTTTGACAACCTCTATCCAGTCCAGCGATGATGGTGGATCCACACTCAACCATTTGTGAGTTATGGCTTTCTTTGCACCTACTAGTAGGATTAGGAGAAGATATCTGTCCAATTTCCTCAACCCTTGGTGTAGATTGTATAGATAAAATAAAGTAAAATCACAGGGTAAGTTCAAGCCCATTATGGTATTGATTGCGATAATCACCTCTGACCAGTAGGGTACGATCTTAGTATATCCCCAGAAAATGTGATAATGTCCTGCTGACATGGTCCCACAGTTCCTTCAACACTGGGCCTTTACATTGTCTACTTTTAATACTAGGGGCAAAAAAAAAAAAAAAAAAAAAAAAAATCAGACCATGTTTGCAAATTCCCTCCACAAACCTGAGCTTGAGGTAATGAGCACAGCATTGCATATATTTAACAGTTATCATTTTAGCTTCTTTTTCCCATCTAATTTTAATGTGTGTTGTATTAAGATTGTAAACATGAGTATAAGTTGGATATCTGTTTCTCTGGAGCGTTTGCATGAATCAAAAAGGATCTTAACCAGTCCTGTTTCCTCCTCGTCTGTAAGTCCCTTCGGCTGCTCCCTTGTTTGCACTCGGGGTCACCACCGCAAATCCAAGGTGGATCTGCATGTTGAATTGGCACAGGTTTTACGCCGGATGCCCTTCCTGACGCAACTCCACATTACATGGAGAAATGTGGCAGGGGTGGGATTTGAACCCAGAACCTTCTGAACTGAAACCAAGTGCATTAACCACTTGGCCACCACCCCTGACCTAAGAGCTTTATATTTTTATTGTAATGGTGTCTTAACTGGATGTATCTAAAAAAAAAATCTTGTTTTTGCACATTATAGATTTCTAGAAGTTGCAGGAAGTCTTTCAGTACATTTTTATTAGAAATTCTCCAATATCCTGTTAAACCCCTTTGTGACCATTGTCTGAAGCTCTTGTCTATGTCTGCTGGTGCAAAATCTGTGTCATAAGCGGGCCATCGCAAACTCCGGGCACTCCTTTCAATTTTTGTGTGTTTTAATATTTTTTGCCATATATTCATTGGTACTTTTATCCACACAGGGAACAGGTCTGTCTCTATGTATGTTTGAATAAGAGATTGATCTCCAAGCAATGCCTGGAGGGGTGTCTGACAGTAGGACTGATCTACCTCTTTCCATTTAGTCTCATTGGTTGGGTCACACCAGCCAATCACAATTCGCATCTGTGCTGCCCTATAATACCCCTCCAAGTGTGGCAGAGCGAGCCCGCCCTGTCCTTTTGTAGTTGTAACATGTGAAAATTTATTCTTGTTTTTTTCTCTCTCCAAATAAAATGTGACAGTATTCCACTTGTTAAATTGCTTGGAGGACACGTGAACAGGCAGTGCCTGAAAAAGATCAAGAAGTCTTGGTAGAAGGTTCCTTTTTATTATGTCTAGCTCATTGTGCATGTTCATGGATAATAATGACCAACGCTGTAAATCCGCTTTAATTTCTGATGTTAGTGGGACATAATTGTGTTTGAACAGGTTGGATAAATCTTTGGGTATTTGAACTACTAAGTATTTTATAGAAGTATTATTCCATTTGAATTTGGACATTTGTTTGAACGTCTTGTGATGGTTGGTAATTATATATGAGGACCTGGGTCTTCTACAGATTTAACTTGTAAACCGAGTTTAAGCTGAATGTCTTAAGTTAAAAGGAGGAGATTTGGTAAACTCAGGTCAGGGTAAGACAAAGTTACCAGGACGTCATCCACATGCAAACAAACTTTGTGTGTTGTCCCGTTAATTGTTACCCCCATAATGTCTTTGTATTCTCTGATAGCCTGAGCCAGAGGTTCGATAAAAAGTGCAACAAGAGAGGGGCTTGGGGGGGGGGGGGGGGGCACTGGAGGCTGGGGGGGCACACCTGACGACAGCCCCTTTCCAGCCACACTGTATCTGATAAATCACCATTAATCTTGATCCTGGAAACAGGTGAATTATATAACGACTGCAGGCATCTGATGATTTCTCTACTGAAGCCGAATCTCTCTAAAACTAAGTAAAGGTAATTCCAACATACCGAGTCAAACGCCTTTTCAGCATCAAGGCTGAGAACCATTGATTCTGTATTTTTCATTTGGTCTACCAGATGGAGAGCCCTCCTCACATTGTCATGAGTTTGCCTATTTCGGACAAAACCTGTTTGATATGTGTCTGTCAATTCAGGAATTATAAATTCAAGCCTTTTAGTCAATATTGTTGCAAATATCCTGTAGTATATGTTTAATGCTGATATTGGTCTGTAACAACCACACTCAGCATTGTCTTTACCTACCTTAGGAATGACTGAAATCACCGCTCGTTTCCATGAAGGTGGTATCTCCCCCCACTGTAAGCACATGATTAAAACAATCCCCCAGCAGGGAATTAACAGCTGTTGAAAATGTTTGTACCACTCCGCTGGGTAACCATCCTGACCTGCCATTTTATTCCCTTTCAGTTTTGAAATGATGTTATTAATCTCGTCCACAGTTATATGTTACGGGCACTCCAGATGAGGTTAGTGTTGGGCCGGCTAGTGAGCCCATTAGCATCAGCTTAGAAACGCCAGCTGTGGAGGACGGCTTTCGGACTGTGGCTAGGCGGAGGAAGCCCCGTAGGGCTTGGTGCCAGGTTGTGGCACCCAGATCACACTCGCCAGTGCGAACTGTGAATCGGTTCTCCCTCTTGGATTTGCCTGATGTGAATTCTCTGAGCCCACAAGTGACTTCCACTCCTGTCTCCAGGCCGAAACACCGGACTTTAGTGATAGGGGATTCTATCACCCGCAAAGTCAGGTTACACACGCCGACTGACGTTAAATGTATTCCTGGGGCCAGAGGTCCCGACATTGCATCTCATCTTAGGGTGCTGATGCTGCAGAAGGGAAGACAGACGAAGGAACATGACATGAGATATAGTCACATAGTTATTCACGTTGGCAACAATGATATCAGGATGAAGCACTCAGAGGTCACAAAAATGGACATAGAGAGGACTTATGACCTTACCAGAAAGATGTGTCAGCATCGATTAATAGTCTCTGATCCCCTCCCCTCCCGGGGTACTGATGAGGCATTTAGCAGGCTGACATCGTTAAATAGGTGGCTGGCGCAGTTTTGTAGACAGCAAGGCTTTAGCTTTATTGATAACTGGCCTTCGTTCTGGGGCCGCCGTGGAGTGCTGATGCCGGACGGCCTCCAACCTACTGGGGAAGGTGCCGCCATCTTGTCTGCGAACATAGATAGAGCTCTACAGGGAGGGTAACATTAGGAATCTACAGCAGGCCACGGAGCAGGTGATTAGAGACCCTGCAAGGCTTATGACAAATGTGGGTGTGGAATCCATTAGCTTAGCAGGGAAATTAGTGCAGAAAATCCACTATGGTGATAGTGCAGTTTATCTGCCAGGGAGGGAATTTCAACAAGTTGAGACTGTGGCCTGCTTCCGTAGTCGTGTCCATAAAAATCATAGAGGGATATGCTTTCCAAACTTAATACCCATTACTATATTGGATGATGTGGAAATTGAGGATGGCCCAGTGGTTGTTCCAGCAATAGCAAAGATTTTGTGTCTGCTACCTACAACACGTGTGGAATGTCTCAAACCTAAACCTACTTCTAGGCATCTTATATATGCTACTCTGGAACCACCCTTAAACCCAAACAGTTCAACTGTCAACCCCACTGAGGTCCTCAGACTGGGTCTCATTAACATAAGAACACTGTCCTCAAAATCATTGTTGATCAATGATCTAATTATTGATCATAACTTAGATATGATTGGGCTATGTGAAACCTGGCTTAAACCTACAGCTGTCCTCCCCTTAAATGAGGCCTGCCCACCAGCATATACATTTAGTCACGTCCCTCGTGATGCGAAGCAAGGCGGGGGTGTTGCTCTTATTTATAAATCTAGGTTTAGCTTATTAGCTGTTGGGGGTTACAAATATAACTCGTTTGAGCATCTGATTCTCCGCTCTGCTCAGGATATTACACATTGCCAAGGTCAGAAGAATAAAAATCAGTCGTATTATTTTGTCACTGTATATAGGCCTCCCGGCCCACATTCTGAATACTTAGATGAATTTGGTGCATTCATCTCTAACTTGACAACTAGTACAGATAACATTCTGATCATTGGTGACTTTAACATTCATATAAATAAACTGTCTGATTCCCTCTGCAAATCATTTATGGAAATTGTGGATGCATTAGGATTTCGGCAATGCATTCGGGATTCGATGCACATTAGTGGAAATACCCTGGATCTGGTTCTCGCACATGGTATTGCTGTCATGAATATTGACATCATGCCTCTTATATCAGTGATGTCTGATCACTCACTTATTAAGTTTACAGTTTCGCTGCCGTGTTTAGTGGAACAACAACCTTATATATCATTACAGCGATGCATCAACTCCTCAACTAAGACTGAACTCGAAGCTAGACTGCCTGATGTCTTAGCTTCACATGTGACAAATACCCAGTCAGTAGACAGACTTGTGGATAGTTTAAACTCAGTGCTCAAAACTACACTCGACATGATTGCACCACCTGTGTTAAAACCACGCTCCCCCAAATCACAGTCACCTTGGTTCAATGATTACCTGCGTGACCTCAAGCATAAAGCAAGAGGTCTAGAATGGAAATGGTGTCGTTCAAAATTAGAAGTATTTCATCTTGCGTGGCGTGATGCTATCTTAGACTATAAGCATGCATTATTGGCTACAAAGCGGACCTATTACTCTGATTTGATCAACAAAAACAAGCAAAGTTCTTGTTCGACACGGTGGCAACACTTATGCATGGACAACCACCTGTAGTTTGCTCTCGTTTTACAGCACAAGATTTCCTGGATTACTTTGGGAAGAAAATAGAAGACATCAGGTTAAACATATCCCAGCATGCCTTAACCCAGCCACTACACCCTGCTATTGATGTGGGCACCACTACTGAGGTATTACCTAGATTTACAGAATTTGATAGTATCTCACTAGGCATGATGACAAAACTCATAATGTCAACAAAAAGCACGTGTTTATTTGATCCTATACCAACAAAACTGTTTAAGGACCTGTGGCCCACTCTTGGGCCGACTGTGCTGGAAATTATTAATCTTTCTTTAACTTCTGAATCTGTTCCTAAATGTTTCAAATATGCAGTGATTAAACCATTACTTAAGAAACCTAATCTTGACCCTAGTGTATTGAAAAACTATCGGCCGATGTCAAATCTATCATTTTTCTCTAAAATTCTGGAAAAAGTGGTGTCACGGCAGCTCGTAGACTATCTTACTGAGAATAATCTCTTTGAGCCACTGCAGTCTGCTTTTAGAAAATATCATTCCACAGAGACAGCTCTCACTAAAGTGGTGAATGATCTTCTGCTTACAATGGATTTGGACACCACTACGGTTCTGTTGCTGTTAGATCTCAGTGCTGCATTTGATACAGTGGTTCATCATATTCTACTTGATAGGCTGGAAAATCATTTTGGGATTACTGGGAGTGCCCTTGCATGGCTGACGTCATACTTGACCAGTCGTTCTCACTGTGTTTTGTACAGTAACACTACCTCTAACCTTAGTGACATGAAATTTGGGGTTCCACAGGGGTCTGTCTTAGGCCCCCTGCTTTTCTCCCTTTATATAGCACCCCTTGGGCACATATTGCGGCGTTTTGGGATTACCTTTCACTGCTATGCAGATGGTACTCAGTTATACATGCCGATAACTGCTGGTAATCTCGTTCACATAAAATCCTTAGAAGATTGCCTTGCAGCAGTGAGAAGTTGGATGTCTAGAAACTTCCTACTTTTAAACTCTGATAAGACTGAAATGATGGTTTTTGGTCCAGTGAGACATTGGCATCAATTTGACCAGTTAACACTCAGCCTAGGCTCGTGTGTCATACATCACACTGACAAAGTGAGGAACCTTGGGGTAATTTTTGATCCTTTGTTGTCCTTTGGTCTCCATATTAGAAATATTACTAGGACTGCTTTCTTCCACTTGCGAAATATAGTGAAGATTCGTCCCATCCTGTCTATGGCTGATGCTGAGACCCTGATCCATGCATTTATCTCTTCTAGATTGGACTACTGCAGTGTTCTATTTTCTGGTTTACCACAGTCCAGCATTAGGGGTCTCCAATTGGTTCAAAATGCTGCAGCCAGACTTTTGACATGAAGCAGAAAGTTCGACCCCATTACACCCATTTTGGCGTCTCTTCACTGGCTTCCTGTCCCAGTGAGATCAGATTTTAAGGTTCTGCTACTAACCTATAAAATTGTTCACAGACTGGCACCTCCCTACTTAGCTGACCTAATTAAACCTTACGTACCGGCCCGGGCTTTACGTTCTCAGGCTGCAGGACTACTTTGTGTCCCTAAGGTGAATAAGAAGTCTGTGGGTCACAGAGCTTTCTCTTATCATGCCCCTGTTCTGTGGAATGATCTCCCTGCATCAATAAAACAGTCAGATTCTGTGGAGACTTTAAAGTCCAGACTTAAGATGCACTTATTTTCCCTTTCATATGGCTAGCATACTGGTACAGTTTTGTTTTATGCATTTTACTCTTTTAATTCATTTTATTAGTAATTGGAGTGGGCCGCGGCCTCAACTTTATCTAAATTCTGGGTCTTTTAGTGAAGTTTAGGGCCTTACCTCACCTTACTATTTCTTCTGTTTTTCTTGTTGATTAATGCTGACAAATTATACTGTATTTTTTGTCTTTCTGATGCCTGATTTTGTTTTTTCTCTGTTTAAGGTGCAGCTCCATCCAGAGATGGGAGTTGTGTTCGTGTTGGTGATCCTCCTGTCCTGTGTGCCAATAGCATTTCTTGTACATTTGTCTGTGAATTGTTCTGTGAATTGTTCTGTAATTTATGTTTGTATCATGGCCCAAGCAGAGGGTCACCCCTTTCAGTCTGGTCTGCTTGAGGTTTCTTCCTCAGAGGGAGTTTTTCCTTAACACTGTTGTTCTGGGGGTTAGTAAGGTTAGACCTTACCTGTGTGAAGCGCTTTGAGGCAAATCTGTTGTGATTTGGCGCTATATAAATGAAAATAAATTGAAAAATTGAATTGAAATTATTGTTTGCATTAATCTTTTATTTTGTTCTGTTGCTATTGATGGTAAGTCCTGTGAAGAGAGAAATGCCTCCACAGTTGAGTATAATATGCCACAAAAGATTTTTTAGTATCTTTCAGATTATGGTATATCTTGTTAACTGCTGGGTTCTTAATCTTCTGTATAACTCTATTGGTCTGCTGTTTACGTATCCTCCAAGTAAGGAATTTCTTAGATTTGGGGCCATTTTCATAATAATTCTGTTTAATAAATTTAGCTTTTTTCCCAACTGTTCTTCATACAATCTGTTTAAAGCTTGATGTATTTCTTTGATTTCTGATAGGGTGTTGATATCATTATTCTCTATATGGGCTGTTTCCCAATATTTTAGTTTCATGGTGAAATATTTTAAATAACTCTCTCTTTTTCCTTTTTCTTATCTGAAGACCACATGATTAATTTCCCTCTAAGGTCTGCCTTTGCTGCATCCCATAGGATGCTCGGGCAAATATCCTCCTTATTGTTGTGATTCATATAGTCTTTGAATTCGTTTTCTACAAAACTGGAATGGAAATGGAATGGAATGGAATGAGATTTATTATTACTACTGTCATTACAAATGCAACAACAACGAGATTACGTTTACACTCCAATTACCTCAGACAAAATACAGCAATTAATCCACAATTATTACTTGTTTACCGTAATAATGGCACCCATCAAAATTAAAGACAACACATATACATTTGACATTGTTTATGTGCTCTAAACTTGAAGCAGTCCATCATGTTGTGTGGGCCGCTGAAGAGGAGGTACTGCTGGCCCACCACCACCAGATGGCGCCCTGCTTGGAGTGCGGGCTCCAAGCACGAGAGGGCATTGGAGCCGCTGGAGGTGACAGCTGTCATCAATCAACACCAGCTGTCACCCATCACCACCACTATAAAGACCGGACTGCAACTCCACCTCCTCGCCGAGAAACTGTCTACCATACAGGTAATTTTCTCTGCTGACTTAAACTTTGAGTATTAGTCTGATCTCTTTTTGCAGCCGTTTTCCTGTGGTGTGCCTTATCTACGGAGTTGGCGTTTGGTGTGGACTGCGACGGCTTCGCCTCACACCCCACTCAGATAAGTGGTTAACTCAGGAGCTGCACGAGTGTGTGATTGGAGGTGGAGGTTCTCCCTCCTTAACTGAACACAGACTGTGGGATTACTGAGTGTGCGGACTCACACTCATCCAGAACTGTTTCTGTTTTCTGCCAGCAGTACCGGGTCTGACTGCTGAAGACAGTGGCCACCTGGGGCGCAGGGCTTGGCGGCTCCGGTGTTCTTCAGGTCCGTTGGTGGTGAGGCTTGTGTGGGTTCCGGCTTCTCTCTCACCGGACGTCTCCTATCTTCGAGCCTGCCACACGTCACCTTTTGTTGGATTGATATAACACATATTTGTATCTGTCTGTATCACGTTGTGCACCTTCACAACATTAAATTGTTACTTTTTGGCTATTCCATTATCCCTTCATTAACGCCCCCTGTTGTGGGTCCGTGTCACGACACTTCCCCAACAGGATTTCTCGGCCAGCGTCATGGATCCCGAGGGGCGTCAACTCGAGCCTGAACGGCCAATGGAAGAGCAAGGTGCACAGGCACCAGCAGGAGGCGTGTTAGGGGAGCTGCAGCAAATACTGACCGCTTTCACTACTCGGTTGGATCTGGTCACCGAGCAGAACGTTATCCTCAATCGGAGGATGGAGGCTCTCACCGCCAGGGTGGAGGCACGCGATCAAGGCGCTGCTGCAGCACCTCCTCCTGCTGATCCTTTGTCAGACACAAACGTTCCACTGGTCATTCAACGACCCCCCCCCACCATCCCCTGAAGCATACATAAGCCCTCTGGAGCCGTACGGAGGTTGTGTTGAGACGTGCGCGGACTTTCTGATGCAGTGCTCGCTCGTCTTTGCACAGCGTCCCGTCATGTACGCGTCAGACGCTAGCCGGGTGGCTTATGTCATCAATTTGCTTCGAGGAGAGGCACGCACCTGGGCTACGGCGCTCTGGGAGCAGAACTCACGGCTCCTAACGTCATACGCTGGGTTTGTAAGGGAGTTCAAACAGGTTTTTGATCATCCCAACAGAGGCGAGACTGCTTCGAGCATGCTACTGTCAATACGACAGGGGCGCCGGAGTGCAGCCGAGTATGCAGTCGACTTCCGCATCGCGGCTGCGAGGTCCGGCTGGAATACCGTTGCACTCCGCGCCGCCTTCATAAACGGACTGTCTCCGGTCCTGAAGGAGCACCTGCTGGCTAAGGAGGAACCGCGGGATTTTGACGGGCTTGTCGACCTGGTTATACGCTTAGACAACCGGTTAGAGGAACACCGTCGGGAGCAGGCCGGGGGGCGTGACCGGGCACGGGCCATCCCTCTTCCTTCCGGGTCCGAAAGGGTGCCGTCGTCCCCACGCTCCACAGCCAGAGGGCCCCGTGTGGCTACAGCTCCCCCTGCTGACGAAGCTATGGACACGAGCAGGGCCAAAATAAAATCAAAGGACAGACAAGGGAGGCAGGCCCGCGGGGAGTGTTTTTTCTGTGGGTCTAACAGTCATATACAGAGGAACTGTCCCAAACGGTCAAACTACAACGCCCGTCCTTAGAAACTGGGCTAAGGGTGGGCCATAACACGCACACGGGGGAACCCCGAAAATCAGCACGAATCCCAGTCACAATCCTTTGTGAGGATTTAACCCTTCACGCCCCAGCACTTATAGACACGGGGTCAGAAGGGAATCTGCTGTACAACAGGTGGGTGAAGGTACGAGCACTAGATGGCACTCTTCTTCCATTAATCACACACCAGACACAGCCAGTGACTTTGGTGGTGTCTGGGAATCACAGGGAGGAGATAGTGTTTTTTGTAACACCTTCTACCTCCCGAGTGATTTTGGGTTTTCCATGGGTGTTGAAACACAATCCCCGGATTGATTGGCTGTCTGGGGTTGTGACGCAGTGGAGCGAAACCTGCTACCGGGAGTGTTTAGGATCCTCGGTTCCACCCGGTGAGATAGCTTAGTAGGAGGTCAAAGTCCCGCCCAATCTGACGGCGGTGCCTTGTGAGTACCACGATCTTGCTGACGTCTTCAGCAAAGATCTGGCACTCGCCCTTCCCCCGCACCGACTGTACGATTGTGCCATCGATTTGATTCCGGGCGCTGAGTACCCGTCCAGCAGGCTGTACAACCTCTCACGTCCGGAACGCGAATCAATGGAGACCTACATCCGGGACTCGTTAGCTGCCGGGTTGATCCGGAACTCCACCTCCTCGATGGGTGCTGGTTTCTTTTTTGTGGGTAAAAAAGGACGGCAGACTCCGTCCATGCATCGATTACAGAGGGCTGAACGACATTACGGTTCGCAACCGATACCCGTTACCTCTGTTGGATTCGGTGTTCACGCCCCTGCATGGAGCCCAAATATTTACCAAACTTGACCTTAGGAATGCATACCACCTGGTTCGGATCCGGAAGGGAGACGAGTGGAAGACGGCATTTAACACCCCCTTAGGTCACTTTGAGTACCTGGTCATGCCGTTCGGCCTCACAAACGCCCCCGTGACGTTCCAAGCTTTGGTTAATGACGTCTTGCGGGACTTCCTGCACCGGTTTGTCTTCGTGTATCCAGACGACATCCTCATCTTTTCTCCGGACCCTGAGACTCATGTCAAGCATGTACATCAGGTCCTACAGCAGTTGTTGGAGAACCGGCTGTTTGTGAAGGGCGAGAAGTGCGAGTTCCACCGCACTTTTGTCCTTCCTGGGGTTCATAATCTCCTCCAACTCCGTCGCCCCTGATCCGGCCAAGATCCGGCCAAGGTTGCGGCGGTGAGAGACTGGCCCCACCCAACAAGCCGTAGGAAACTGCAACAGTTCCTCGGCTTTGCAAATTTCTACAGGAGGTTCATTAAGGTAGTTAGCCCCCTGACAGCCCTGACCTCCACTAAAGTCCCCTTCACCTGGTCGGATCGGTGCGAAGCCGCGTTTAGGGAGTTGAAACGCCAGTTCTCGACTGCGCCAGTTCTGGTGCAGCCCGATCCTACTCGCCAGTTCACAGTGGAAGTGGATGCCTCTGACTCAGGGATAGGAGCCGTGCTGTCCCAGAGCGGGGAGTCCGATAAGGTCCTCCACCCTTGTGCCTATTTTTCCCGCAGGTTGACCCCGGCTGAGAGGAATTATGACGTCGGCAATCGGGAACTCTTGGCGGTGAAGGAAGCTCTTGAAGAGTGGAGACACCTGTTGGAGGGAGCGACGGTGCCCTTCACGGTTTTCACGGACCATCGGAACCTGGAGTACATCCGGACCGCCAAGCGGTTGAACCCCAGGCAATCAATCAATCAACTTTTTTCTTATATAGCGCCAAATCACAACAAACACTTGCCCCAAGGCGCTCAAATCTCAAACCTCCTCGCCGAGAAATCGTCTACCTTACAGGTAATTTTCTCTGCTGACTTAAACTTTGAGTATTAGTCTGATCTCTTTTTGCAGCCATTTTCCTGTGGTGTGCCTTATCTGCGGAGTTGGCGTTTGGTGTGGACTGTGACGGCTTCGCCTCACACCCCACTCAGATAAGTGGTTAACTCAGGAGCTGCACGAGTGTGTGATTGGAGGTGGAGGTTCTCCCTCCTTAACTGAACACAGACTGTGGGATTACTGAGTGTGCGGACTCACACTCATCCAGAACTGTTTCTGTTTTCTGCCAGCAGTACCGGGTCTGACTGCTGAAGACAGTGGCCACCTGGGGCGCAGAGCTTGGCGGCTCCGGTGTTCTTCAGGTCCGTTGGTGGTGAGGCTTGTGTGGGTTCCGGCTTCTCTCTCACCGGACGTCTCCTATCTTCGAGCCTGCCACACGTCACCTTTTGTTGTATTGATATAACACATATTTGTATTTGTCTGTATCATGTTGTGCACCTTCACAACATTAAATTGTTACTTTTTGGCTATTCCATTGTCCCTTCATTAACGCCCCCTGTTGTGGGTCCGTGTCACGACACTTCCCCAACACATCATCTGAATTGAGGCAAAGTGGGTGAAGGCCACAGCAAACATGAGTCGCGCCGCCACCTTTTTTTTAATGGAATGGAATGAGATTTATTATCATTGTCATTACAAATGCAACAACAACGAGATTACGATTCTTAAAATTCTTAAAATTAATAGCATTCAACAGACCAGTGTTCAGCCTCCACAGGGTCTCTTTACAATCATCGCCCACATGGAGTGTCAAATACACCCCTGCGTGAGCTGACATATCTCTCACCCCTATATAGCAGTTTACAATTCTGTGCCTATCTGAGTTTGACACAAAAAATAATCTAATCTTGAGTGCATAAGGTGCGAGTTGGACAAAAAAAATGTGTATTTTTTTGTCTAGTGAGTGCAGCTCCATCCATACTGTATGTCTACCAACCCAAATTGCTTAAGCATTTTTTTTAGTATATATTTCTTCTGGTTGAGACGTTTTAATTTTACTAGAAGAGTCCAGATAAGGATTTAAGTGAATGTTCCAACCTCCCCACATATCAGTGTCCCAGATGTTTATGTTGCAATCAAATCAATGTGTGTGTCAGCAGCGGTGTTCTGCTGTATCTGTTAGCTGTTTGAACTGAGCTGTTTGAGTTCTTTGAATTAACAGTCTTTTTCAAGACTTTTTTACTTTTTTTTACTTTTTCACCGTGCTCCAACGCCTAAGGAAGACCTCTAACGGTCGAAGCATCGCGACGGAGCTCTTTTATCAGCTGGCCTTCATCAGCGTTGGCAGGCTAACTAGCTTGCTAACGCTTTCGTTTTATTTTTGTTTTATTTTTTAGCACTGTTGTCGTGCTGCTCCACAGCTTGCCTAGTGGATTTTTATTTTATTTTAGCACTGTTGTCGTGTGTTACCTGTGCTGCTCCACAGCCTGTTCAGTGGATTTTTATTTTATTTTAGCACTGTTGTCGTGTGTTACCTGTGCTGTTCCACAGCCTGTCCAGTGGATTTTTATTTTATTTTTAGCACTGTTGTCGTGCGTTACCTGTGCTGCTCCACAGCTTGCCTAGTGGATTTTTATTTTATTTTAGCACTGTTGTCGTGCGTTACCTGTGCTGCTCCACAGCTTGCCTAGTGGATTTTTATTTTATTTTAGCACTGTTGTCGTGTGTTACCTGTGCTGCTCCACAGCCTGTCCAGTGGATTTTTATTTTATTTTTAGCACTGTTGTCGTGCGTTACCTGTGCTGTTCCACAGCCTGTCCAGTGGATTTTTATTTTATTTTTAGCACTGTTGTCGTGCGTTACCTGTGCTGTTCCACAGCCTGTCCAGTGGATTTTTATTTTATTTTTAGCACTGTTGTCGTGCGTTACCTGTGCTGCTCCACAGCTTGCCTAGTGGATTTTTATTTTATTTTAGCACTGTTGTCGTGTGTTACCTGTGCTGCTCCACAGCCTGTCCAGTGGATTTTTATTTTATTTTTAGCACTGTTGTCGTGCGTTACCTGTGCTGTTCCACAGCCTGTCCAGTGGATTTTTATTTTATTTTTAGCACTGTTGTCGTGTGTTACCTGTTCTGCTCCACAGCCTGTTCAGTGGATTTTTATTTTATTTTAGCACTGTTGTCGTGTGTTACCTGTGCTGCTCCACAGCCTGTCCAGTGGATTTTTATTTTATTTTTTGGCGCTGTTGTCGTGCGTTACCTGTGCTGCTCCACAGCCTGTCCAGTGGATTTTGATTTTTATTTTATTTTTTTTTTGGCGCTGTTGTCGTGCGTTACCTGTGCTGCTCCACAGCCTGTCCAGTGGATTTTGATTTTTATTTTATTTTTTTTTGGCGCTGTTGTCGTGCGTTACCTGTGCTGCTCCACAGCCTGTCTAGTGGATTTTTATTTTGTTTTAGCACTGTTGTCGTGTGTTACCTGTGCTGCTCCACAGCCTGTCCAGTGGATTTTTATTTTATTTTTTGGCGCTGTTGTCGTGCGTTACCTGTGCTGCTCCACAGCCTGTCCAGTGGATTTTGATTTTTATTTTATTTTTTTTTAGCACTGTTGTCGTGTGTTACCTGTGCTGCTCCACAGCCTGTCTAGTGGATTTTATTTTATTTTTTACCACTGTTGTCGTGTGTTACCTGTGCTGCTCTGCAGCCTGTCCAGTGGATTTTTATTTTATTATTATTTTTTTTTATTATTATTATTATTATTTTTTTTTTTAGCACTGTTGTCGTGCGTTACCTGTGCTGCTCCACAGCCTGTCCAGTGGATTTTTATTTTATTTTTTACCACTGTTGTCGTGCGTTACCTGTGCTGCTCCACAGCCTGTCCAGTGGATTTTGATTTTTATTTTTTTTTTTTGGCGCTGTTGTCGTGCGTTACCTGTGCTGCTCCACAGCCTGTCTAGTGGATTTTTATTTTGTTTTAGCACTGTTGTCGTGCGTTGCCTGTGCTGCTCCACAGCCTGTCCAGTGGATTTTTATTTTTATTTTATTTTTTAGCACTGTTGTTGTGCGTTACCTGTGCTGCTCCACAGCCTGTCCAGTGGATTTTTATTTTGTTTTAGCACTGTTGTCGTGCGTTGCCTGTGCTGCTCCACAGCCTGTCCAGTGGATTTTTATTTTTTTTTATTTTTTAGCACTGTTGTCGTGCGTTACCTGTGCTGCTCCACAGCCTGTCCAGTGGATTTTGATTTAGCACTGTTGTCGTGCGTTACCTGTGCTGCTCCACAGCCTGTCCAGTGGATTTTTATTTTGTTTTAGCACTGTTGTCGTGCGTTGCCTGTGCTGCTCCACAGCCTGTCTAGTGGATTTTTATTTTATTTTAGCACTGTTGTCGTGCGTTACCTGTGCTGCTCCACAGCCTGTCTAGTGGATTTTTATTTTATTTTAGCACTGTTGTCGTGCGTTACCTGTGCTGCTCCACAGCCTGTCTAGTGTCGGATTCCCTGTTTGGGAATCCGCTAGCTTAGCGTAGCTACTAGCTCTTAGCCGTTTTAGCATGGCGGCTTCTCCTGTCTCTCCCGTACTTTTCTGCTCTGGGTGTGAAATGTTTAGTTATTCCTCGGCCTCTTTTAGCAGTAACGGTACTTGTAATAAGTGCAGCTTATCCGTAGCTTTGGAGGCCAGGCTGGGCGAATTGGAGGCTCGGCTCCGCACCGTGGAAAATTCTACAGCTAGCCAGGCCTCTGTAGTCGGTGCGGACCAAGGTAGCTTAGCCGCCGTTAGTTCCCCCCTGGCAGACCCCGTGCAGTCGGGAAGGCAGGCTGACTGGGTGACTGTGAGGAGGAAGCGTAGCCCTAAACAGAAGCCCCGTGTACACCGTCAACCCGTTCACATCTCTAACCGTTTTTTCCCCACTCGACGATACACTCGCCGAGGATCAAACTCTGGTTATTGGCGACTCTGTTTTGAGAAATGTGAAGTTAGCGACACCAGCAACCATTGTCAATTGTCTTCCGGGGGCCAGAGCAGGCGACATCGAAGGACATTTGAAATTGCTGGCTAAGGCTAAGCGTAAATTTGGTAAGATTGTAATTCACGTCGGCAGTAATGACACTCGGTTACGCCAATCGGAGGTCACTAAAATTAACATTAAATCGGTGTGTAACTTTGCAAAAACAATGTCGGACTCTGTAGTTTTCTCTGGGCCCCTCCCAATCAGACCGGGAGTGACATGTTTAGCCGCATGTTCTCCTTGAATTGCTGGCTGTCTGAGTGGTGTCCAAAAAATGAGGTGGGCTTCATTGATAATTGGCAAAGCTTCTGGGGAAAACCTGGTCTTGTTAGGAGAGACGGCATCCATCCCACTTTAGAGGGAGCAGCTCTCATTTCTAGAAATCTGGCCAATTTTTTGGGATCCTCCAAACTGTGACTGTCTAGCGTTGGGACCAGGAGGCAGAGCTGTGGTCTTATACACCTCTCTGCAGCTTCTCTCCCCCTGCCATCCCCCTATTACCCCATCCCCGTAGAGACGGTGCCTGCTCCCAGACCACCAATAACTAGCAAAAATCTATTTAAGCATAAAAAATTCAAAAAGAAAAAATAATATAGCACCTTCAACTGCACCACAGACTAAACAGTTAAATGTGGTCTATTAAACATTAGGTCTCTTTCTTCTAAGTCCCTGTTGGTAAATGATATAATAATTGATCAACGTATTGATTTATTCTGCCTAACAGAAACTTGGTTACAGCAGGATGAATATGTTAGTTTAAATGAGTCAACACCCCCGAGTCACACTAACTGTCAGAATGCTCGTAGCACGGGCCGGGGCGGAGGATTAGCAGCAATCTTCCATTCCAGCTTATTAATTAATCAAAAACCTAGACAGAGCTTTAATTCATTTGAAAGCTTGTCTCTTAGTCTTGTCCATCCAAATTGGAAGTCCCAAAAACCAGTTTTATTTGTTATTATCTATCGTCCACCTGGTCGTTACTGTGAGTTTCTCTGTGAATTTTCAGACCTTCTGTCTGACTTAGTGATTAGCTCAGATAAGATAATTATAGTGGGCGATTTTAAACATCCACACAGATGCTGAGAATGACAGCCTCAACACTGCATTTAATCTATTATTAGACTCTATCGGCTTTGCTCAAAAAGTAAATGAGTCCACCCACCACTTTAATCATATCTTAGATCTTGTTCTGACTTATGGTATGGAAATAGAAGACTTAACAGTATTCCCTGAAAACTCCCTTTTGTCTGATCATTTTTTAATAACATTTACCCTGATGGACTACCCTGCAGTGGGGAATAAGTTTCATTACACTAGAAGTCTTTCAGAAAGCGCTGTAACTAGGTTTAAGGATATGATTCCTTCTTTATGTTCTCTAATGTCATATACCAACACAGAGCAGAGTAGCTACCTAAACTCTGTAAGGGAGTTAGAGTATCTTGTCAATAGTTTTACATCCTCATTGAAGACAACTTTGGATGCTGTAGCTCCTCTGAAAAAGAGAGCTTTAAATCAGAAGTGTCTGACTCCGTGGTATAACTCACAAACTCGTAGCTTAAAGCTGATAACCCGTAAGTTGGAGAGGAAATGGCGTCTCACTAATTTAGAAGATCTTCACTTAGCCTGGAAAAAGAGTTTGTTGCTCTATAAGAAAGCCCTTCGTGAAGCTAGGACATCTTTCTACTCATCACTAATTGAAGAAAATAAGAACAACCCCAGGTTTCTTTTCAGCACTGTAGCCAGGCTGACAAAGAGTCAGAGCTCTATTGAGCTGAGTATTCCATTAACTTTAACTAGTAATGACTTCATGACTTTCTTTGCTAACAAAATTTTGACTATTAGAGAAAAAAATTACTCATAACCATCCCAAAGATGTATCGTTATCTTTGGCTGCTTTCAGTGATGCCGGTATTTGGTTAGACTCTTTCTCTCCGATTGTTCTGTCTGAGTTATTTTCATTAGTTACTTCATCCAAACCATCAACATGCTTATTAGACCCCATTCCTGCCAGGCTGCTCAAGGAAGTCCTACCATTATTTAATGCTTCAATCTTAAATATGATCAATCTATCTTTGTTAGTTGGCTATGTACCACAGGCCTTTAAGGTGGCAGTAATTAAACCATTACTTAAAAAGCCATCACTTGACCCAGCTATCTTAGCTAATTATAGGCCAATCTCCAACCTTCCTTTTCTCTCAAAGATTCTTGAGAGGGTAGTTGTAAAACAGCTAACTGATCACTTGCAGAGGAATGGTCTATTTGAAGAGTTTCAGTCAGGTTTTAGAATTCATCATAGTACAGAAACAGCATTAGTGAAGGTTACAAATGATCTTCTTATGGCTTCGGACAGTGGACTTATCTCTGTGCTTGTTCTGTTGGACCTCAGTGCTGCTTTTGATACTGTTGACCATAAAATTTTATTACAGAGATTAGAGCATGTCATAGGTATTAAAGGCATTGCGCTGCGGTGGTTTGAATCATATTTGTCTAATAGATTACAGTTTGTTCATGTAAATGGGGCATCTTCTTCACAGACTAAAGTTAATTATGGAGTTCCACAAGGTTCTGTGCTAGGACCAATTTTATTCACTTTATACATGCTTCCCTTAGGCAGTATTATTAGACGGCATTGCTTAAATTTTCATTGTTACGCAGATGATACCCAGCTTTATCTATCCATGAAGCCAGAGGATACGCACCAATTAGCTAAACTGCAGGATTGTCTTACAGACATAAAGACATGGATGACCTCTAATTTCCTGCTTTTAAACTCAGATAAAACTGAAGTTATTGTACTTGGCCCCACAAATCTTAGAAGCATGGTGTCTAACCAGATCGTTACTCTGGATGGCATTTCCCTGATCTCTAGTAATACTGTGAGAAATCTTGGAGTTATTTTGATCAGGATATGTCATTCAAAGCGCATATTAAACAATATGTAGGACTGCCTTTTTGCATTTACGCAATATCTCTAAAATCAGAAAGGTCTTGTCTCAGAGTGATGCTGAAAAACTAATTCATGCATTTATTTCCTCTAGGCTGGACTATTGTAATTCATTATTATCAGGTTGTCCTAAAAGTTCCCTAAAAAGCCTTCAGTTGGTTCAGAATGCTGCAGCTAGAGTACTGACGGGGACTAGAAGGAGAGAGCATATCTCACCCATATTGGCCTCCCTTCATTGGCTTCCTGTTAATGCTAGAATAGAATTTAAAATTCTTCTTCTTACTTATAAGGTTTTGAATAATCAGGTCCCATCTTATCTTAGGGACCTCGTAGTACCATATTACCCCATTAGAGCGCTTCGCTCTCAGACTGCGGCTTACTTGTAGTTCCTAGGGTTTGTAAGAGTAGAATGGGAGGCAGAGCCTTCAGCTTTCAGGCTCCTCTCCTGTGGAACCAGCTCCCAATTCAGATCAGGGAGACAGATACCCTCTCTACTTTTAAGATTAGGCTTAAAACTTTCCTTTTCGCTAAGGCTTATAGTTAGGGCTGGATCGGGTGACCCTGGACCATCCCTTGGTTATGTTGCTTTAGACGTAGACTGTGTTTCATAATTATTGTATGGCCTTGCCTTGCAATGTGGAGCGCCTTGGGGCAACTGTTTGTTGTGATTTGGCGCTATACAAGAAAAAAAGTTGATTGATTGATTGATGATTATCAAGGGGCAGATCACACCTTTGATCTTTGATCAATGAGCATTCATCTTTGATTGTGATTCTGCTTTTGATCTTTGATCCTAAATCAGCAATCAGGATCTGAATTCAGGATCTGACCCTGTCCCTGTCATGTCAGACACACACACACACACATGCACACACACACAGATAGATTGGCAGAGTAAAAAACTCAGGATCAAAGATGAGCTATTAAGATCTGAATTCAGCTGTAAATATGACAAGTTCCTGCATAGATCCTGATTACTGGATCAATGTAAGACAGACAGACAGACACAGGACAATGAAAATGTAACTTCCTTGGCAAGGTACAAAGATCAACATCAAAGATCAGGAATTAAGGGTCAAAGATCAGCAATAAGGATCAAAGATCAGCAATTAAGGCTCAAAGATCAACAACAATAAGATATAATTGATCAACGATCAGCAATTATAAAGATCTTCAATAAAGGATAAGCAATCAAAGATCAGCTATAAAGGATCAAAGATCAATTAGACAATGACAGGAATAATCCTCCCACAGTGAAAAAGACAAAGAAAGACAACAGGAAAATATCAACAGAGGATGGGTGGACAGAGTCCTTACACAAAGGTCGTTTCTTTAAATTCAGGATTTGATGATGACAAACGGAGAACTGTGAGTCCACAGGGAGAAGGGATGTGGTGTAAATCTGTGTCTTTGTGCTGGTAATCCTCTTAAAGCAGCGGCAACCTTGACGGCGCGGCACCACCTATCAGCGTGACGCACACTGTGCACGCCAGGTCCCTCCTGAGGAGAAGGTTCACAGTCTGAGCCAAGGAGGAGGATTGAAGTTGTCAATACAGACCAGTGACCGCTGGGACTCACACTGTGCGCACATGTGTGTGTGTGTGTGTGTGCAGGTGGGACAAAAAACAAGCACACATCAATCCAGCAAATACAGAAATCAATCAAATCAAATAAATGCAGGTTTTGTGTAAAAACATCTAATTGTAACAAACACTGTTTTTACAGTATAACTAGACCTACTGTATATGTATCATCTTCAATCCTGATTATGTTTGATCCTTTTGTTTCACTTTTTGTCTATCTGTCCATCTTACTTTGATCCTGTAATCAGTCAAATTAATCAGGATCAGTGGGTGAACTCTGAACTTTGATCTTTAGTAATGAACCTAGATTCTGATTGCTGATTTCTCAGATCCTTTCATCAAGATAATGTTTTCCAGATCAAAGGAATCTGGATCAAAGGAAAAGGCAGGATGTCAACTGAGACTTTGTATTGTTCTTGGTTACCAGAGATTGAGGTACCAGATTTCCTTCAGACTGGTCAATCCCACTAGGTTCTACGGTGGTTCCGTATGTGACTGTACATAGGTAATAGTTCTCGCTGTGGTCCTCTGGAGTCCAGGAACCTTAAAAATGTTGTGTTTTTTTCCCCCAAATGGACAGTGTTGAAAGAGTTCCTCATGTCTTGTTGCTTTTATTTTGGCGGTGGTTCTTCTTCTTCAGGACCATGAACCAGTTTCATGTTGCTGGAAACTCTGGATTCCAAACCTTGTTCTCAGACAGACAAGGACCAGAATAATAATAATTATGATTTAAACAGAGAGCAGGAGTATGTTTTTTTTTTTATGGTGCCTGTGTGCTGTTGGAACATAATTATGATGCTGTTGTGTCCCGCAGCATTAACAAGGTTAGCGCTGGTGTGTTTTAAGTGAAATCTGGCTTTTGTCTGTATGTGGACACACAGCTTGGATTATGGAGTGTGAACGTGTCCCCCAGCACGGACACCAGACAATGAACATGTCCACAAAACAAAAGAGGACATCCTCACATCCCTTCACAATAGCACGTCGTGTACTAGCTGTCTTGCTAGCTGGATTAGCATGGCGCTAACAGTGGGCAGATAACTGCCTGATCCTGGTGGAGGTGACGGTGTCAGCGCAGGGTGGGAGGGGCTTATGTGGGGTTTCTGTGGCTGAAAACAAAAAGACACCGGGCGAGAGAATTAGCATTAGCAACACGAGTCCGATCCAGACTGAGCTTGTTTTTGTGGTTGGAGGGAAGCTAATTTATCAGCGATCCCAGACTGTCCATTATTAGTGCTAACACACACACACACACACACACACACACACACACACACACACACACACACACACACACACACGTGTGCATGTTCAGCTGCCTAATTCTCATGAAAATGAAGAAACACGGCGGCATGATGGATTAATTAGCAAGAATCACAGACGGACAGGCGGTTAAATTAAAGAACATCGCTGTCAGCGAGGGTTTGGGATGTTCTCGGACTCTGCAGCGTCCAGCCGTCATTTTGTGCATCTGGAATTACAGCATCAAATAAATAATCAAACAACACTTTTCTAAGTGCTCACATTTTAAGAATCTTTAAGAATCTCAATAAAGACGCTTTGACTTAGTGAATTTTCTGGTGCACAAGTCTTCTCCTTTGTCTTTCGGCTGTTCCCGTTAGGGGTCACCACAGCAGATCAATCGTTTCCATCTCACCCTGTCCTCTGTATCTTCCTCTGTCTCTCCAACCACCTGCATGTCCTCTCTCAGCACATCCATGAACCTCCTCTTTGGTCTCCCTCTTCTCCTCCTGCCTGGTGGCTCCATCCTCAGCATCCTTCACCCTATATACCCTGGGTCCCTCCTCTGCACATGTCCAAACCATCTCAATCTCGCTTCTCTGACTGTCTCCAAACCGTCCCACCTGAGCTGTACCTCTGATATGTTCATTCCTAATCTTGTCCATTCTTGTCACTCCCAAAGAGAATCTCAACATCTTCAGCTGTGCCACCTCCAGCTCTGCCTCCTGTCTTTTTGTTAGTCCCACCGTCTCTAAGCCGTCCAACATAGCTGGTCTCACTACTGTTTTGTAAACATTCCCCTTCACTCTTGCTGATATTCTTCAGTCACAAATCATTCCTGCCACCTTTCTCCACCCACTCCACCCTGCCTGCACTCTCTTCTTCACCTCTCTACCACACTCTCCATTACTTTGAACAGTTGACCCCAAATATTTAAACTCATCTACTTTCACCATTTCTACTACTTGTAACTGCACTATTCCACTGGGCTCCCTCTCATTCACACACATGGACTCAGTCTTGTTTCTACTGACTTTCATTCCCCTTCTCTCCAAAGCATATCTCCACTTCTCCAGACTAGACTCAACTTGCTCTCTACTCTCACTACAGATCACAATGTCATCTGCAAACATCATAGTCCATGGGGACTCCTGTCTGATCTCATCTGTCAACCTGTCCATCACCACTGCAAACAAGAAAGGACTCAGAGCTGATCCTTGGTGTAATCCCATCTCCACCTTGAATGAGTCTGTCATTCCTACTTTGCATCTCACCGCTGTCACACTATTCTTGTACATGTCCTGCACTACCCTAACATACTTCTTTGCCACTCCAGACTTCCTCATACAATACCACAACTCTTCTCTTGGCACCCTATCATAAGCTTTTTCTAAGTCCACAAACACACAATGTAACTCTTTCTGTCCTTCTCTGTACTTCTCCAACAGTATTCTCAGAGCAAACATTGCATCTGTAGTGCTCTTTCTCAGCATGAAACCATATTGCTGCTCACAGATCTTCACCTGTTTTCTAAGCCTAGCTTCTACTACTCTTTCCCATAACTTCATGCTGTGGCTGATCAACTTTATGCCTCTGTAGTTACTGCAGCTCTGCACATCACCCTTGTTCTTGAAAATAGGAACCAGCACACTTCATCTCCACTCCTCAGGCATCCTCTCACTTTCCAAGATTTTATTAAACAATCTGGTTAGAAACTCTACTGCCATCTCTCCTAGACATTTCCATGCCTCCACTGGAATGTCATCTGGACCAGCTGCCTTTCCACTCTTCATCCTCTTCATAGCAGCCCTCACTTCTTCCTTACTAATCTCTTGTACTTCCTATTTACTCTCACCACATCATTCAGCCTTTTCTCTCACTCATTTTCTTTATTCATCAGCTCTTCAAAATATTCCCTCCACCTTCTCAGCACACACTCCTCAATTGTCAGCACATTACCATGTGCATCTTTTACCACCCTAACCTGCTGCACATCCTTTCCAGCTCTGTCCCTTTGTCTGGCCAATCAGTACAAGTCCTTTTCTCCTTCCTTACTATTCAACTTCTTGTACAGCTCGCAATATGCCTTTTCCATCACTTTTGCCACTTCTCTTTTTGCCTTACGCTGCATCTCCTTGTACTCCTGTCTACTTTGTTCATCTCTCTGACTATCCCAAAACTTTTTCACCAACCTCTTTCTCCGTATGCTTTCCTGGACCTCTTCATTCCACGACCAAGTTTCTTTGTCTTCCTTCCACTGTCCAGATGTCATACCCAGTACTGTCCTAGCTGTCTCCCTCACCACATCTGCAGTACTTTTCCAGTTGTCCAAAATTGCTTCCCCTCCAACTAGTGCTTCTCTCACCTGCTCGCTAAATTTCACACAACAGTCTTCCTCCTTCAGCTTCCACCATCTGATCCTTTGTTGAGCTCTCACTCTCTTCTTATACAGAGCTTTCTATCACCGCGCCCCAGCTCTGTGGAATGATCTGCCTGCGCTGATACGACAGTCGGACTCTGTGGAGACTTTTAAAGCCAGGCTTAAGACACATCTGTTCTCCCTGTTTTATCATTAGTGTTTTATATGATTGTGTGTCTTTTTTTATTTGTTTTATTTATTTTACTTCTTTTACCTTTTTATGGTTAAATTTTTTTATTGTGTTTTAATCTTATTTCATTTTATTGTGCTTTTAAATGTTTGTGAAGCGCCTTGAGGCGATTACTCGTGATTTGGCGCTATATAAATTAATAAATTATTATTATTATATTATCTTCTTCTTCTTTACCTCTAAAGTCATCCTACAAACAACCATCCTATGGTGTCTAGTGACACTCTCTCCTGCTACCACCTTACAGTCTCTGATTTCTTTTAGCTTGCATCTCCTATAAAGAATGTTTCTGTGTAGGCTCTCAGTTGTCCAGGTGGTTTCTATAGTAGAGAAGCTTGAATCTTCGACTGGAAGCAAGCAACCCAGTCCAGTCGAAGATTCAAGCTTCTCTACTCCTATAAAGAATGTAGTCCACCTGTGTGCACCTTCCTCCACTCTTATATGTTACCCTGTGCTCCTCCTTTTCTTAAAGTAGGTATTCACCACAACATTTCCATCCTTTTTGCAAAAATCAACTACCATCTGTCCTTCCCCATTCCTATCCTTGATACCATATCTACCCATTACTTCCTCATCACCTCTGTTCCCTTCACCAACATGCCCATTGAAGTCTGCTCCTATCACCACTCTTTCATGCTTGGGTTCACTCTCCACCACCTCATCTAACACACTCCAGAAATCTTCTTTCTCCTTCATCTCACAACCTACCTGTGGGGCATATGCACTGATGATATTCATCATCACCCTTCAATTTCCAACTTCACACTCATCACCCTGTCAGACACTCGCTTAACCTCCAACACACTTTTAACATACTCTTCCTTTAAAATGACCCCAACACCATTTCTCTTCCTGTCCTCACCGTGGTACAACAACTTGTGCCCCCCGCGATGCTCCTGCTCTTACTTGACTTCCACTTGGTCTCTTGCACACACAATACTCGTATGTCTACCTTTCTCCTCTCCATCATATCAGCCAGCTCTCTACCAGTCAGACTACCAACATTCAAAGTCCCCACTCTCATTTCCACCCTTCTAGTTTTCTTCTTCTCCCGCTGTTTGTGGAAACATTCTCCTCCTCTTCTTCATCGTCTTCGCCCAGCAGTAGCCCAATTTCCACCGACACCCTGTTGGGCAACAGCACCGGTGGCGGACGTTGTTAACCCGGGCCTCGACCGATCCGGTATGGGAATTCAATTCTTAGTCTGCATATTTGGGTTGGCTTGTTTTACGCCGGATGCCCTTCCTGACGCAACCCTCCTCATTTATCCGGGCTTGGGACCGGCACTCAGAATGTACTGGCTGCACACCCCATGTGGCTGAGTTTTGGTGCACAAGTCGCATCTGTTAAAAAAAAAAAAAAGACTGGGTTTAAATCTTCAAGAGGTTTTAGTTTAGTTTAGTTTAGTTTTGTTTTTTAACAGGTGCACAAGTCGCACCTGTTAAAAAAAAACCTCTTGAAGATTTAAACCCATATATAAATCACACTGGAATATAAGTCGCAGGGCCTCACAAACTGCAACTTTTACTCCACACACACACACACACACACACACGTGTATGTGTGTGTGTGTTTGTTTCCTTTCCAGAGGTGTTTTTTGACTTAAACTCTGCACAGATGTTCTTGTTGATGTTAATGTTGAACTTCAGATCTGCTCTTTGTCTGTTGCCTCATCGTTACCTTTGTTCTACTTTGTGTCAGACTGTGTCATGTGATCTTTGTGTGGCTGAAGGCGTGGTCGTGTCTTGGTTCAGGTGAGATCTTGCTGGTCGTGGATGAGGGTTCCAGAGCCTGTCTTTGTGGGGGGGTTCTCGGGGCCTCTGACACAGACAGCAGCCCTGAGGAGTTGACCTTTCACCTTCAGACCCCACCTACTCATGGTTTCCTGGAGAACACGCTGCCGGCACCGGGTTCAGAAAAGAGCAACGCTGAACAGCGAGTTGGTCAGTGTGTGTATGTATATGTGTGCGTGTGCACGTGTACTCACCTGACCAGGTGTTTTATTTTCCCAGAATCCTTTAGTCTCACCCACCTCACCGCCGGCTACATCAACTATGTCCAGTCTGAGCACAAAGGGGTGGAGCCCACTGTTGACCAAATGTTCATCAGCGTGACTGACGGGCTGCATAGCTCCGCCCCTGTTCCTTTTTACATCATCATCAGTCCGACCAATGACGAGACGCCATCGCTGCTACTCACAAACTTCACCGTGCGTGTCACTCTGCAGTTTTAGAGTCAAGAATGTTCTGTTGAAACATTGATGCTGCGTGTTAACAACTTTAGCACGTTAGCCTAAGCCATCTTTGAGTCGTGGTTGTGCTAAAATAGAAAGGGTCATGTGATCAACACTTTGGGCTTCTCGCGCGGCTCCGACTTGAGTCTCACCATGTTTTCCTGGAGCAGGTGAAGGAAGGCGGGATCAGGGAGCTGACATCATCCATACTGGACGGTTTGGACCTTGACGCTCCACCAGACATCCTGACCTTCACGGTGGTGGAGCCGCCACACCACGGCGCCCTGATAAACGCCGTGTACGGCACAGACGTGAGCCGCTATCAGGAGATGGGCGTGGCCTTCCTGCAGAGGAGCCTCCCTGTTGGTTCCTTCACTCTGCAGGAGCTCCGACAAGGTGAGACTGACAGGTCAAAGGTCAGCTGCATAAAGACAGTTTCTGATTGGTCCGTTAACGTTGAGCTCAGGACCAAGTGTTCGTTCAGATGCCTCAAAACAATATTTCAAGAGACTCCAGAAAAAGCTGCTCTTCAAATGACGCTCATTAAAAAGGAAAAAAAAGATTATGAAACACTGCTCTGACCTACAGCGCTAAACGTTAGCATCTGAAGCTAATGCTAGCATCACCTTAGCTGTGCCCCAATTCAGGGGCCGCATTCTTTGAAGGCTGCGTTCTACAAAGACCAGGGGCCTCATGTACAAAGTATGCGTACGCACAAAAACCTGCTGTACGTCCGTCTCCACGTCCACGTGCAGATGTATCAAAAGTGATATGAGCGTGGAAATGTGCGGTGCATCACGCAAAAATCCAGGCTGGCGTACGCACGTTTCTACAGCTGTTGTTCCATTGTGGACACGTAGAGGTGACGCAGGGAACATCAACAGTGTGAAAACAAGAAGTCATCAGAGTGACATCAGAGACACACTGATGAACAATTAACACACCCACGAGTTTGTAGTTATATGGGTGGATATAAAAACATGCACAAAGTGATGTGTAAAATGGCGCTAACAGTGGCTGCATTAGCATTGTTAGATGACCTTGTAAATGGTTCAATCCGATGTGAGCGAGTATTCGGAGAATGAATTACTTCCAAATAATGATAATTGGCTCATAAACTGATTTCGATTACCACTTGGCTCACTGTTACTGGAGCTGCACACAGAACTGCGGCCGCCCCAGAGCGCAACACGGCGAGGAGCCAGGGGCTGTCTGTGCCCACACAGACCGCACTGGGCTTCCTGGCATCAGGGGCATTCCGGTGTGAGCTGGCTGATTGGTCAGGAGTGTGCCAGTCAACCTTGAGCCGAGCTGCAATCATCCATATGTCATCAGGTACATTCCAACATTACAGCGTATTTTGCAGCGAGAGCTGGTTTCCTGAATGTAACTGGACCTACTGACTGCACACATGTTGCTATAAAGGCGCTGTCACATGATGAATCTGTTTCTGTTAATAGGAACATTTTTATTCCCTCAATGCGCATTAGGCTGCACAGTGCACGTTGGGGGGGGGGGGGGGGGGGGGGGGGGGGTGAAAACCAGTGTGGTCACATTTGTGCATGTGCACATTCAAATGTTCAAAGGGCCTATTTACATGAAATTGCATATTTGAGTAGGGTGTGGCCAGGGAGGAGTTTGGTGTGTGAATTCATGCCTACGCACACTTTCATACATCTGAAAATATTTGTGCTTATGCCAGATTCAGGGTTTTGGTGTACACCAAATTTTAGTAGAAAGTCCACGTTAGTCTTTGGACATGAGGCCCCTGGTCTTGGCCAAAAGTGTTGTTTAATTTTTTTTTTTAATCTATAGACCATTTTCTCTTCAGAAGAAAGAAACGGCAAAATGGGATTGCAAGGGGATAACATGCTAATGTTAGCATCACTTAGTGATAGGAGGTGCTAACATTAGCACTGCAAAGTGACAGGATGTGCTAACCTTAGCATTGCACAGTGACAGCATTTGCTAATGTTAGCATCGCCCCATGACACGATAGGCTAATGTTAGCATTGCATGTACTTATGTTAATAATGCCCCATGACAGCATGCGCTAATGTTAGCATTGCTCCATGACTGGATCTGATAATGTTAGCATTGTATAGTAACAACATGTGCTAATGTTAGCATTCCTCCGTGGCAGGATGTGCTAATGTTAGCATTGCTCCATGACGTGATGTGCTAAGGCTAGCATTACATAGGAACAGCATTTATAAGAACTGTTTTGTTTGATGTCTGCAGAAATAAAATCAAGAAGCTAAAACCATCAGAAATCATAAAACCATTTATTCGAAGTCCAAAAACCTGATTGTGAGGTTTTAATATTAGTTTAGTTGAACATAAACTTCCTCAAACTCAAAGGCAGATTTTTACACCACAACAAAGATAAACTGGGATTCCATGTCTTGCTCAGTAGCACTTTGGCAAACACACAGGAGTAATGGGCATTCAAGCCCCCGACCCTTTGGTTGGTGAAGAGATGCTCTTTCCCCCCGTAGGTACAAGGATCGCGTACGTGCATGATGACACAGAAACCCTGAAGGATGTCGTGACACTGCGGCTGACAGATGGCATCCACAATGTGCAGAGGACGGCACAGGTCACCGTGCTGCCCGTCAACGATGAGACACCGCAGCTGATCAAGTACACAAACACACACACACACATCATATATATATATATATATATATATATATATATATATAAACACATATACATACTTCTTCTTCTTCTTCTTCCATTAAAGGGCGCCACAGCAGATCAGTCATCTCCATCTCACCCTGTCCTCTGTATCTTTCTCTGTCTCTCCAACCACCTGCATGTCCTCTCTCAGCACATCCATAAACCTCCTCTTTGTCCTCCCTCTTCTCCTCCTGCCTGGTGGCTCCATCCTCAGCATCCTTCTCCCTATATATCCTGGGTCCCTCCTCTGCACATGTCCAAACCATCTCAGTCTCGCCTCTCTGACTTTGTCTCCAAACCGTCCCACCTGAACTGTCCCTCTGATATGTTCATTCCTAATCCTGTCCATTCTCATCACTCCCAACATCAACATCTTCAGCTCCGCCTCCTGTCTTTTTGTTAGTGCCGCCGTCTCTAAGCCGTCCAACATAGCTGGTCTTACTCATAACTGGTTTCATTGTCTTGTCGACTTTCTCCTTCACTCTTGCTGATATTCTTCGGTCACAAATCACTCCTGCCACCTTTCTCCACCCACTCCACCCTGCCTGCACTCTCTTCTTCACCTCTCTACCACACTCTCCATTACTTTGGACAGTCGACCCCAAATATTTAAACGCATCTACTTTCACCACTTCTACTCCTCGTAACTGCACTATTCCATTGGGCTCCCTCTCATTCACACACATGGACTCAGTCTGGTTCCTACTGACTTTCATTCCCCTTCTTTCCAGAGCATATCTCCACCTCTCCAAACTAGACTAAACCTGCTCTCTACATTCACTACAGATCACAATGTCATCTGCAAACATCACAGTCCATGGAGACTCCTGTCTGATCTCATCTGTCATCCTGTCCTTCACCACTGAAAACAAGAAAGGACTGATCCTTGGTGTAATCCCACCTCCACCTTGAATGAGTCTGTCAATCCGCCTGTACATCTAACCGCTGTTGCACCACCCTCACATTCTTCTCTGCCACTCCAGACTTCCACATACAATACCACAGCTCTTCTCTTGGCACCCTGTCATAAGCTTTCTCTAAATCCACAAAGACACAATGTAACTCCTTCTTGTCTTCTCTGTACTTCTCCATCAGTATTCTCAGAGCAAACATTGCATCTGCAGTGCTCTTTCTCAGCATGAACCATATGCTGCTCACAGATCTTTCACCTGTTTTCTAAGCCTAGCTTCTACTACTCTTTCCCTTAATTTCATGCTGTGGCTGATCAACTTTATGCCTCTGTAGTTACTGCAGCTCTGCACATCAGCCTTGTTCTTAAAAATAGTAACCAGTACACTTCGTCTCCACAGGCATCCTTTCACTTTCCAAGATTTTATTAAACAATTTGTTTAAAAACTCCACTGCCATCTCTCCTAGACATTTCCATGCCTCCACTGGAATATCATCTGGACCAACTGCCTTTTCACTCTTCATCTTTTGAGTTATATACACTGAACAAAAATATAAAATCAACACTTTTGTTTTTGCTCCCATTTTTCATGAGCTGAAATCAGAGCTAAACATTTTCGGTATACACAAAAGATGTATTTCTCTCCAATATTGTTCACAAATCTGTCTAAATCTGTGTTAGTGAGCACTTCTCCTTTGCTGAGATAATCCATCCCACCTCACAGGTGTCATATCAAGATGCTGATTAGACAGCATGATTACTGCACAGGTGTGCCTCAGGCTGGCCACAATAAAAGGGCAAATATTGTTGAGAAAGTGTAATGACACGGACCCACAACAGGGGGCGTAAATGAACGGACAATGGATTGAGCCAAAAGATAACAATTTTACTGTTGTGAATGTGCACACAACGAAATACAGACAAACAGAATTTGAAACAGTCAATGTACAAAGGTGACGTGTGGGCAGGCTCGAGGACAGAAGACGTCTGTCCAGAGAAACGCCGGGTCCCACACGATTTCCACTGCCAACAGGTCTGAAGCACACCGGAGCCGCCAAGTTCCCGAGTCCCCAGGTGGCCACCGTCTCCAGCTGTCAGACCTGTTACTGCTGGCAGGAAGCAAGAACAGTTAGGCATGGGGGTTGTGCACACCCAGTAACACAGTCAGCAACAGTTCCTTTATGGTGGGCAAAACACATCCACCTCTGAAAAGGAACACAGTCAAGCAGAGCCTGATCAACTACTTATCACAGCTTGTAGTGAGGAGTGAAGACCGTCACTCTTCCGTCACCCACAAACCCAGCCTCCAGCTGAAGTAGGGAAACAGGTACGCCTGCAAACAGTTCAGAAGCAGTTACGTGCGTTCGGCACAACAACGGCTGAGAGAATTACCTTGTAGGTAGAAGATATCTCGGCATCGAGGTGGAGATACTGCCTGGCTTATATGGTGGTGGTGGTTGATGAGTGACAGCTGGCGTTGACGATGAGTGACAGCTGCCACTCCCAGTTGCTCCTGTGGGGCGGATGCGCCCTCTCATGCCCGAAGCCCGCACTTCAGGCAGGGTGTCCTCTGGTGGTGGGCCAGCAGTACCTCCTCTTCAGCGGCCCACACAACAAATATATATGTACACACGTGTTCAAAGTGTGTGCCTGTCTGTATGTGTGTGTTTTCATAATAAGCCGCTACGTGCGCGCACATGCAGCAAAACTGCTGAAAGTCAAAGGACACCGCTGCTTAAAAGTTTGCAGTGAGCTTTCCCACTACATTTGTCAGACGCAGCCTTTCCAGCAAACTTTAATTTCTTTTTTTCCCCACAACACAACTCTACATGGTGATTTCTGGTTGGATTATCACATAGGATTTATTTATGCCGTTGTTGTTTCCAGCATTCCACCACAGGTTGTAGTCTTGACGCACTGCGCTGCTGCTAAATGCTCCTGGAGGTGAAATTCATGTTTCATATGTTGTCATAGTGAAACAGTTCCACGTCATACATCCAACAGGATTAAATGTGATCAAACAATAATTTGTTTATTACAGCGGTGACATCTGTTCAGCTCTGAGCCTCTGACGTGAGGTGTGACAGTATGCGCAACTGCCCGCCAGCCACCATGGTGTCGCAGATCTGATGGGCACAATATTTCACATTATTTATGTCGCCCATGGGGAGGAATATTATCTGTACGGTGAGGTCTATTATGGATCTAACAGCCTGTCCAGATCTGCAGCGCCATGCGCTGTGCCACACACTGACCCACAGTAGACATGATGCTTCAGTTTGTTTGCTCTGTGTTCACACCACCTGTACATGGATGGCTGCGTGACACATACATATCAACGATCAACGCTTCTTTTGCACTCCAGGGGGGGCAGTGGAGGTGGACATTATAAGTGGCATGGGCAGGTCATGCCGGCAGGGTTTGCCATGCCCGATCCATCTCGAGGTTCCCTCTTAAACGCTCAAACGTTTTGGATCCTGTTTATGCCGCCTTCAGAATATGTAAATTGTGCTTAGATGCCGCTCAGACCGCTGTCAGACAGGTGTCCCACCTTGACGGCGCCCAGAGGGTTTTGAACATGTGCGTCACACTTGGGGCTGCCGGCCAATTTTGACCACTTGTCAATTTCTGCAAGATGGCTGTCAGAGTGTTTTGGAACTGAAATCTGACACTATTTCGGATTCCGATGCAATTCTGCGTGATTCCGGCTATGTGTGACGGGGTATGAGTGTTGGTGGGGACCTTATGACATCATAAAGCAGATTGATGGAGTTAGTGAGAGCCATTATTAGTCACAGTAATGAGTATAATGTGGGTAAGTAACAGCTGTTCCATTTTTGTGATTGGGCCGTGTGACAGACTGGCGTGGTGTCCAGGGTGACCCGCCCTCACACGCTAGTCATTACTTCCAGTTGCCTGTTGGTGTAGAATCAGATTTGATCTAATTTAATCAAATTGATTTAACCAGTTTTTTTGCTTATTTTTGGTGAAGCTGTAATTAATGTTAATGATATAACAATTTTAAATGATGTACTGTGTAATGTGTGTGTGCGTGGGGGGGGGTTGCTGCAGTGAAATCCTGTGGACTGTGACAGGTTCAGATCAGAGGACTGGGTGTGGGACCAGAGAGTGCAGCAGGTCGCTCTGCTGCACCGGTATTTGCATCTTTGACTGGTTTCCTGTGTCACCCACCCACACATACACATGCTGTCCCGTCCCATCCCGTCCCCAAGATCAGCCGCAGCTCTGCTTGGATGCGCTGGCATGGGCCGAGCAGGGGCTTTAAAGGTCAGCAAGGCGGAAGTAACGTAGCCACGCACCAGATGCCGGCCTCCTTGTTTTTGTGCTCCTGCAGGATGGACGTGGCACGTCGTCTCCTACATGGACGTTAGTTCCACATGAGGAAGCAGACAGGACCTGTTTCTGATGTTCCACCGCCCACTGGACAAACCTGCTCCACACAAAGTCCAACTTGTCCTGCTTCTTCTGGAAACCCTCAGTCAGTCAGACGCTTTGGGACCTAACACACTGATCTGGTCCTTGATGAGGTTCTGGTCCAATAATCAGCTTTTATCTGTCTTTAAAGCAAGACGTGTGTGTGTGTGTGTGTGTGTGTGTGTCTTGCATTTTGTCAGATCGGCCTCAGCTTCGAATATGTCTTGCTCATAGCACGATGATGTGCACCCTTTATTATGAAAATTTGGGGAATTCATTTTCAAAGCCTTTATTTTGAAACCTTTATTTTGATTAACATTGTAACATTCGTACTTCCAAGATGGCGCGGCTCACTGATGCACACTCTCACAAGCGCCACTAGCTTAGCTCATGGCGAGCTAAAAGTGGACGCTCTCGTTTTGGCCGAACCTCCAGCCAGTTTCTGGGTAATCTGTGTTAGTACACGCCCACAGCTGATGTGCTTGATGAATTCCTGCACAAAAAGTAGTTCCCAGATAATTGTGACATTTGGCACAAGAACTTGTGTATCTCGTGTTTTTACGCCTAAATGATCGTAAGTCAATACACTCATCCAGTCGCATCTTCTCATGTCAGCAAATTCAGTGCAATTTTGCAAACAACCTGAAAATGGTTTCAAGCGAAAGTAGTCCAACAAACTATCCCACAATGCCAAAATAGCAGAGATGACACTCCAACGAGAGCAGCACTCTGAGCAGGGTGTCACTGATGTTACTGACAACTGCTAAACATCACATAGTTCATGTTGCTCGCACCGTTTCACAACAAAACGCTTAATGCCAGCATCCCAGCAAATGCTTTTACTGTGAAAGGCATGCTGTCAGGGTTCCTTTCGACTGAATTTAACTTGACAACACTGAGGAGACGTTAGCTATAATACTTTTTTTTTTGCCAACACCAACAGATTTCCCACTTTATGTACAACGTTCCAGTAAGTACATGAGCTGAATAATAAAGGATTATTAACCGAGCGAGAGGTCTGTACGGGGAAATATCAGACCGAGGTGTAAGGACGCGCATACTTACAGCCCGGTGTCACCAGAATATACTAGAGGTGGGTGATACTGGGAATTTTGGTATTGATCCGATACCAAGTAAATACAGGCCCACTATCGCCGATATCAATACTGATACCGATACTTTTTCATATTTAAGCTTCATAGATCCAAAGGATCCAAAAGCCCGAGGATAGAATTTCACCAAACATTGTACATGACAACAAAATACTTTATCACAATCAACATTTTTGTTTTAAAAAATATCACTCAACACAACTGAAAACAACATCTCCTGAGGTAGAGAGCTGACAAACCACAATACAATACACAATACAGCTGTTCCGTGCTGTATGACAGACAGAGATTAGACTTTGATGAATCTGCGCGTGCAGCAGTCAGTGCGTGCGGAAGAGAATAAAAGCTTGAGTATCGATCTTTTTACACGAGGATCGTTCAATATCGATACCAGCATTGGTATCGATATTATCGATATTAGGATCGATCTGCCCACCTCTAGAATATACTCTGATTGGCTGAATACCAGTCGGATATTTTCCCATATCCAGCAGTTACCATGATAATCAGTCCACAATGTGTATTTTCATTACAAACCAGGAAGCTAAAAATATGACTAGAAAAGCAAGTTGGACATGAACATACTCCATAAATATCTAAACAGCGTTGTTAAAAACACACAGATTGAAAGTTTACCAGCTCACGAGCGGACCATCTGTTAGCAAGTTCTTCACGGAGGTGAAGAAAGTGAACGAGCTCGACACCATTCAGCTTATTCAGGTGATAGCGAGGTGTAAGGACGTGCGTCCTTACACCTCGGTCTGATATTTCCCCTACAGACCTCTCGCTCGGTTAATAATCCTTTAATATTTGCTGTGAGTTGAAGTTGAAATAAACTGTGTTCAGGAGGTGGTGGACTGACATTTAAATATTCTAAATGTTCTGTTTAATTTTGTGTCTCTAGTAACCTGTTTATTAGTTATCCTTTTATTTTCATATATTGACCCGACTGGTGGTTGGCTCTCACTGCGGTATTGTATCACTTCCTGTTCCGGAGCACAGCGGTGTTTTTCTGTATCTGTTAGCTGTTTAATCTGCGCAGTTAGATTGATCTAGTTAACTAGATAATGATTTGTTTCACAGTGTAATCTTCACGTGCCTTAACTAAAGCACTCCCTCTGCTGAATCACCTCTAAATTATTTACACATTATTCACTTTGTGTGTTTTTAGGAATCCGATAGCTTAGCGCAGCTACTAGCTCTTAGCCGGTTTAGCATGGCGGCTTCTCCTGTCTCTCCCGCACTTTTCTGCTCTGGGTGTGAAATGTTTAGTTATTCCTCGGCCTCCTTTAGCAGTAATGGTACTTGTAATAAGTGTAGCTTATCCGTAGCTTTGGAGGCCAGGCTGGGCGAATTGGAGACTCAGCTCCGCACCTTGGAAAATCCTACAGCTAGCCAGGCCCCTGTAGTCAGTGCGGACCAAGGTAGTTTAGCCGCCGTTAGTTCCCTCCCGACAGATCCCGAGCAGCCGGGAAAGCAGGCCGACTGGGTGACTGTGAGGAGGAAGCGTAGCCCTAAACAGAAGCCCCATATACACCGCCAACCCGTTCACATCTCTAACCGTTTTTCCCCACTCGGTGACACACCCGCTGAGGATCAAACTCTGGTTATTGGCGACTCTGTTTTGAGAAATGTGAAGTTAGCGACACCAGCAACCATAGTCAATTGTCTTCCGGGGGCCAGAGCAGGCGACATTGGTGGAAATTTGAAACTGCTGGCTAAGGCTAAGCGTAAATTTGGTAAGATTGTAATTCACGTCGGCAGTAATGACACCCGGTTACGCCCAATTGAGGTCACTACAATTAATATTGAATCGGTGTGTAACTTTGCAAAAACAATGTCGGACTCTGTAGTTTTCTCTGGGCCCCTCCCCAATCGGACCGGGAGTGACATGTTTAGCCGCATGTCTCCTTGAATTGCTGGCTGTCTGAGTGGTGTCCAAAAAATGAGGTGGGCTTCATAGATAATTGGCAAAGCTTCTGGGGAAACCTGGTCTTGTTAGGAGAGACAGCATCCATCCACTTTGGATGGAGCAGCTCCTCATTTCTAGAAATCTGGCCAATTTTCTTAAATCCTCCAAACCGTGACTATCCAGGGTTGGGACCAGGAAGCAGAGTTGTAGTCTTACACACCTCTCTGCGGCTTCTCTCCCCCTGCCATCCCCTCATTACCCCATCCCCGTAGAGACGGTGCCTGCTCCCAGACCACCAACAACCAGTAAAATCTATTAAGCATAAAAATTCAAAAAGAAAAAATAATATAGCACCTTCAACTGCACCACAGACTAAAACAGTTAAATGTGGTCTATTAAACATTAGGTCTCTCTCTTCTAAGTCCCTGTTAGTAAATGATATAATAATTGACCAACATATTGATTTATTCTGCCTTACAGAAACCTGGTTACAGCAGGATGAATATGTTAGTTTAAATGAGTCAACACCCCCGAGTCACACTAACTGCCAGAACACTCGTAGCACGGGCCGAGGCGGAGGATTAGCAGCAATCTTCCACTCCAGCTTATTAATTAATCAAAAACCCAGACAGAGCTTTAATTCATTTGAATGCTTGTCTCTTAGTCTTGTCCATCCAAATTGGAAGTCCCCAAAACCAGTTTTATTTGTTATTATCTATCGTCCACCTGGTCGTTACTGTGAGTTTCTCTGTGAATTTTCAGACCTTTTGTCTGACTTAGTGCTTAGCTCAGATAAGATAATTATAGTGGGCGATTTTAACATCCACACAGATGCTGAGAATGACAGCCTCAACACTGCATTTAATCTATTGTTAGACTCGATTGGCTTTGCTCAATGTAAATGAGTCCACCCACCACTTTAATCATACCTTAGATCTTGTTCTGACTTATGGTATGGAAAATGAAGACTTAACAGTATTCCCTGAAAACCCCCTTCTGTCTGATCATTTCTTAATAACATTTACATTTACTCTGATGGACTACCCAGTAGTGGGGAATAAGTTTCATTACAGTAGAAGTCTTTCAGAAAGCGCTGTAACTAGGTTTAAGGATATGATTCCTTCTTTATGTTCTTTAATGCCATATACCAACACAGGGCAGAGTAGCTACCTAAACTCTGTGAGTGAGATAGATTATCTCGTCAATAGTTTTATATCCTCATTGAGGACAGCTTTGGATGCTGTAGCTCCTCTGAAAAAGAGAGCCTTAAATCAGAAGTGCCTGACTCCGTGGTATAACTCACAAACTTGCAGCTTAAACCAGATAACCCGTAAGTTGGAGAGGAAATGGCGTCTCACTAATTTAGAAGATCTTCACTTAGCCTGGAAAAAGAGTCTGTTGCTCTATAAAAAAGCCCTCCGTAAAGCTAGGACATCTTACTACTCATCACTAATTGAAGAAAATAAGAACAACCCCAGGTTTCTTTTCAGCACTGTAGCCAGGCTGACAAAGAGTCAGAGCTCTATTGAGCCGAGTATTCCTTTAACTTTAACTAGTAATGGCTTCATGACTTTCTTTGCTAATAAAATTTTAACTATTAGAGAAAAAATTACTCATAACCATCACAAAGACGTATCGTTATCTTTGGCTGCTTTCAGTGATGCCGGTATTTGGTTAGACTCTTTCTCTCAGATTGTTCTGTCTGAGTTATTTTCATTAGTTACTTCATCCAAACCATCAACATGTCTATTGGACCCCATTCCTACCAGGCTGCTCAAGGAAGCCCTACCATTATTTAATGCTTCGATCTTAAATATGATCAATCTATCTTTATTAGCTGGCTATGTACCACAGGCTTTTAAGGTGGCAGTAATTAAACCATTACTTAAAAAGCCATCACTTGACCCAGCTATCTTAGCTAATTATAGGCCAATCTCCAACCTTCCTTTTCTCTCAAAAATTCTTGAAAGGCTAGTTGTAAAACAGCTAACTGATCATCTGCAGAGGAATGGTCTATTTGAAGAGTTTCAGTCAGGTTTTAGAATTCATCATAGCACAGAAACAGCATTAGTAAAGGTTACAAATGATCTTCTTATTGCCTCAGACAGTGGACTCATCTCTGTGCTTGTTCTGTTATACCTCAGTGCTGCTTTTGATACTGTTGACCATAAAATTTTATTACACAGATTAGAGCATGCCATAGGTATTAAAGGCACTGCGCTGCGGTGGTTTGAATCATATTTATCTAATAGATTACAATTTGTTCATGTAAATGGGGAATCTTCTTCACAGATTAAGGTTAATTATGGAGTTCCACAAGGTTCTGTGCTAGGACCAATTTTATTCACTTTATACATGCTTCCCTTAGGCAGTATTATTAGGCGTTGAGTTCCCGTCCAGCAGGCTGTACAACCTCTCACGACCTGAGCACGAATCAATGGAGACCTACATCCGGGACTCGTTAGCTGCCGGGTTGATCCGGAATTCCACCTCCCCGATGGGTGCAGGTTTCTTTTTTGTGGGAAAGAAAGATGGCGGACTTCGTCCATGCATTGATTACAGGGGGCTGAACGAAATCACGGTTCGTAACCGATACCCGTTGCCCTTGTTGGATTCAGTGTTCACGCCCCTGCATGGAGCCCAAATATTCACAAAGCTAGATCTTAGAAATGCGTATCACCTGGTTCGGATCCGGAAGGGAGACGAGTGGAAGACGGCATTTAACACCCCCTTAGGTCACTTTGAGTACCTGGTAATGCCGTTCGGCCTCACCAATGCCCCCGCAACGTTCCAAGCATTAGTTAATGATGTCTTGCGGGATTTCCTGCACCGATTCGTCTTCGTATATCTAGACGATATACTCATCTTTTCTCCGGATCCTGAGACCCATGTCCGGCATGTACGTCAGGTCCTGCAGCGGTTGTTGGAGAACCGGCTGTTTGTGAAGGGCGAGAAGTGTGAGTTTCACCACACTTCTTTGTCATTCCTGGGGTTTATCATCTCTCCCAACTCCGTCGCTCCTGATCCGGCCAAGGTTGCGGCGGTGAGAGACTGGCCCCAACCTACCAGCCGTAGGAAGCTGCAACAGTTCCTCGGCTTTGCAAATTTCTACAGGAGGTTCATTAAGGGCTACAGTCAGGTAGTTAGCCCCCTGACAGCCCTGACCTTGCCAAAAGTCTCCTTCACCTGGTCGGATCGGTGCGATGCCGCGTTCAAGGAGTTGAAACGGCGCTTCTCGTCTGCACCTGTTCTGGTGCAGCCCGATCCTAGTCGCCAGTTTGTGGTTGAAGTGGACGCCTCGGACTCAGGGATAGGAGCCGTGCTATCCCAGAGCGGAGAGACCGATAAGGTCCTTCACCCGTGTGCCTATTTTTCCCGCAGGTTGACCCCGGCCGAACGGAACTATGACGTCGGCAATCGAGAACTCCTTGCGGTGAAAGAGGCTCTTGAAGAGTGGAGACATCTGTTGGAGGGAACGTCCGTGCCATTCATGGTTTTCACTGACCACCGGAACCTGGAGTATATCAGGACCGCCAAGCGGCTGAACCCCAGGCAAGCCCGCTGGTCACTGTTCTTCGGCCGTTTTGACTTCCGGATCACCTACCGCCCCGGGACCAAAAACCAGAGATCGGATGCCTTGTCCCGGGTGCATGAAGACGAAGTCAAAACGGAGTTGTCGGATCCACCGGAACCCATCATCCCGGAGTCCGCTATCAATCAATCAATCAACTTTTTTCTTGTATAGCGCCAAATCACAACAAACAGTTGCCCCAAGGCGCTCCACATTGCAAGGCAAGGCCATACAATAATTATGAAACACAGTCTACGTCTAAAGCAACATAACCAAGGGATGGTCCAGGGTCACCCGATCCAGCCCTAACTATAAGCCTTAGCGAAAAGGAAAGTTTTAAGCCTAATCTTAAAAGTAGAGAGGGTATCTGTCTCCCTGATCTGAATTGGGAGCTGGTTCCACAGGAGAGGAGCCTGAAAGCTGAAGGCTCTGCCTCCCATTCTACTCTTACAAACCCTAGGAACTACAAGTAAGCCCGCAGTCTGAGAGCGAAGCGCTCTAATGGGGTAATATGGTACTACAAGGTCCCTAAGATAAGATGGGACCTGATTATTCAAAACCTTATAAGTAAGAAGAAGAATTTTAAATTCTATTCTAGCATTAACAGGAAGCCAATGAAGGGAGGCCAACACGGGTGAGATATGCTCTCTCCTGCTAGTCCCCGTCAGTACTCTAGCTGCAGCATTCTGAACCAACTGAAGGCTTTTTAGGGAACTTTTAGGACAACCTGATAATAATGAATTACAATAGTCCAGCCTAGAGGAAATAAATGCATGAATTAGTTTTTCAGCATCACTCTGAGACAAGACCTTTCTGATTTTAGAGATATTGCGTAAATGCAAAAAGGCAGTCCTACATATTTGTTTAATATGCGCTTTGAATGACATATCCTGATCAAAAATAACTCCAAGATTTCTCACAGTATTACTAGAGATCAGGGAATGCCATCCAGAGTAACGATCTGGTTAGACACCATGCTTCTAAGATTTGTGGGGCCAAGTACAATAACTTCAGTTTTATCTGAGTTTAAAAGCAGGAAATTAGAGGTCATCCATGTCTTTATGTCTGTAAGACAATCCTGCAGTTTAGCTAATTGGTGCGTATCCTCTGGCTTCATGGATAGATAAAGCTGGGTATCATCTGCGTAACAATGAAAATTTAAGCAATACCGTCTAATAATACTGCCCAAGGGAAGCATGTATAAAGTGAATAAAATTGGTCCTAGCACAGAACCTTGTGGAACTCCATAATTAACTTTAGTCTGTGAAGAAGATTCCCCATTTACATGAACAAACTGTAATCTATTAGACAAATATGATTCAAACCACCGCACTATCGTGGCTACCCTCACCTGGGACGTAGAAAAAAACGTCCGGGAGGCCCTGGCACGGAACCCGGACCCCGGAACTGGGCCGAAGAACAAACTTTACGTCCCACCAGAGGCCAGGGCTGCAGTCCTGGACTTCTGTCACGGCTCCAAGTTCTCCTGTCATCCGGGGGTGCGAAGAACCGTGGCAGTTGTCCGGCAGTGCTTCTGGTGGGCGTCCCTGGAGGCCGATGTCCGGGACTATATCCAGGCCTGCACCACCTGCGCCAGGGGCAAGGCTGACCACCGCAGGGCATCGGGACTGCTCCAGCCGCTGCCTGTACCTCATCGCCCCTGGTCCCACATCGGCCTGGATTTTGTCACGGGCCTCCCGCCGTCCTAGGGCAACACCACCATCCTCACGATAGTGGACCGATTCTCCAAGGCGGCCCACTTCGTGGCCCTCCCAAAGCTCCCTACTGCCCAGGAGACAGCGGACCTCCTGGTCCACCACGTCGTCCGGCTGCATGGGATTCCAACAGACATCGTCTCCGATCGCGGTCCCCAGTTCTCCTCGCAAGTCTGGAGGAGTTTCTGCCGGGAACTGGGGGCCACGGTGAGTCTCTCGTCCGGGTATCATTTTCAGACCAACGGGCAAGCAGAACGGGCCAATCAGGAGGTGGAACAGGCCCTGCGCTGCATGACAGCCGCGCACCCGGCGGCCTGGAGTACCCATTTGGCCTGGATCGAGTATGCCCATAACAGCCAGGTGTCTTCAGCCACCGGCCTCTCCCCTTTTGAGGTATGTCTGGGGTACCAGCCCCTGTTGTTTCCGGTGGTTGAGGGAGAGGTCGGTGTGCCCTCGGTCCAGGCCCACCTGCGGAAGTGCCGTCGGGTGTGTCGCGCCGCCCGTTCTGCTTTGCTAAAGGCCCGGAAGAGGGCAAAGTCCTATGCAGACCGTCGGCGGACCCCGGCCCCTGCGTATCGGCCAGGGCAAGAGGTGTGGTTGTCGACAAAGGACATTCCCCTCCAAGTGGACTCCCCTAAACTGCAGGATCGTTACATCGGTCCCTTCACGATCCTCAAGGTCATCAGTCCAGGCTTCGGCTTCCGGCCTCACTGCGGATCCATCCATGTGTTTTCCATGTGTCCCGGATAAAGCCACATCATACCTCACCCATCTGTACTCCGGGTCCGGCACTGCCTCCTGCCCGGATCATCGATGGCGAGCCGGCTTGGACTGTGCGCCGGCTCTTAGATGTCCGTAGGATGGGCCTGGGCTTCCAGTATTTGGTGGACTGGGAGGGGTACGGACCTGAAGAACGCTCCTGGGTGAAGAGGAGCTTCATCCTGGACCCGGCCCTCCTGGCCGATTTCTACCGCCGCCACCCGGACAACCCTGGTCGGGCGCCAGGAGGCGCCCGTTGAGGGGGGGTCCTGTTGTGTGGGCCGCTGAAGAGGAGGTACTGCTGGCCCACCACCACCAGAGGGCACCCTGCCTGGAGTGCGGGCTCCAGGCACCAGAGGGCGCTGCCGCCTCACAGGAGCAGCCGGGGTGACAGCTGTCACTTATCACCTATGACAGCTGTCACCAATCATCTGATCATCAGTGGTATATCAGCAAGACGACATCTCCACCTCTTCGCCGAGATATCGCTCTACCGAGGAGGTAACGTTCTCAGCCGACTATATTGTCTTCCTGACAGGAATACCTGTTGCTTTGTGTGTTTGGATAACAGATATTGTGTTGTTTTCTTCCGACGAGAGGTGGAGGTGTTTTCCCACCATACGTGTTGCTGGGTGCAAACGCACCCACATCTAACTGTTTTTGTTCCTCGCCAGCAGTACCAGATCCGACAAGCGGAGGCAGTGGCCACCTGGGAGTTCGGGACTTGGCGGCTCCAGTATTCCCGGGGTTCGGTGGCGGAGGAAATCGTGTGGTTCCGGTTCTGCTTTGGACAGACGTCTCTTATCTTCGAGCCTGCCCACGTGACACATTTTGTGAATTGACTTCTTTTCTATTTATTGTAATTCGCCGTGTTTGTTGTGCTTATTCACAACAGTAAAGAGTTGTTATTTGACTTCCTCCATTGTCCGTTCATTTGCGCCCCCTGTTGTGGGTCCGTGTTCCTACACTTTCACAACAGAAACAGCATTAGTGAAGGTTACAAATGATCTTCTTATGGCCTCAGACAGTGGACTCATCTCTGTGCTTGTTCTGTTAGACCTCAGTGCTGCTTCTGATACTGTTGACCATAAAATTTTATTACAGAGATTAGAGCATGCCATAGGTATTAAAGGCACTGCGCTGCGGTGGTTTGAATCATATTTATCTAATAGATTACAATTTGTTCATGTAAATGGGGAATCGTCTTCACAGACTAAGGTTAATTATGGAGTTCCACAAGGTTCTGTGCTAGGACCAATTTTATTCACTTTATACATGGTTCCCTTAGGCAGTATTATTAGACAGCATTGCTTAAATTTTCATTGTTACACAGATGATACTCAGCTTTATCTATCCATGAAGCCAGAGGACACACACCAATTAGCTGAACTGCAAGATTGTCTTACAGACATAAAGACATGGATGACCTCTAATTTCCTGCTTTTAAACTCAGATAAAACTAAAGTTATTGTACTTGGCCCCACAAATCTTCATTCCTACTCTCACCTATGAGGGTTGGGTGATGACTGAAAGAAGTTGATCACGAGTACAAGCGATGAAATGGGCTTCCTCAGGAGGGTGAGAAGTTCAGTCATCTGTGAGGAGCTCGGAGTAGAGTCGCTGCTCCTTTGTGTTGAAAGGAGCCAGCTGAGGTGGTTCGGGCATCTGGTAAGGATACCTCCTGGGCGCCTCCCTAGGGAGGTGTTCTAGACATGTCCATCTGGGAGAAGACCCTGGGGAAGACCCAGGACTAGGTGGCGAGATTATATCTCCACACTGGCCTGGGAACACCTCAGGATCCCCCAGTGGTCAATGTGGCCCAGGAAAGGGAAGTCTGGAGTCCCCTGCTGGAGCTGTTACCACGCGAACTGATCCCGGATAAGCTGTTGAAGATGTATGTTTCAAAGTTCACAGGTTATATATATATATATATATATATATATATATATATATATATACACACACACACACACACACACTGAACAAAAATATAAATGTGCAATAATCCTGCTGTCTAATCAGCATGTTGATGTGTGACATCCGTGAGGTGGGACGGATTATCTCGGCAGAGGAGAAGTGCTCATTAACACAGATTCAGACAGATTTGTGAACAATACTGGATAGAAATAGGTCTTTTGTGTGTATAGAAAATGTTTTAGATCTTTGAGTTCAGGTCATGAAAAATGGGAGCAAAAATAAAATTGATACATTTGATGTTTCGCAGTTGTGAATCTTGCACCGTGTGATGGTCTGTGACTCACACGAGAGGTCGGTTTCAGCAGAGTTCCCGTGTCAGGAACTCAGCACTCACAATGTAAACACACCTCGTGAAGTGTGGACATTGAGACAACATCAGGACACAGCAGACGTTCATCACAGGTGCTCCACCTCCTCTAGATAACCCTCTCAACTTGGGAGAACGTATAATCATCATAATCACTCGCGAACTCACTAAATTATCACCATCCACGTCCTGGCTTTGCCATTGTTTACAAGTGCTGTGAGACAGCGGAACTCTGCTGGCACCGCGGTGCATTCCGGGAAGCGCAGGCAGCCGCCAGGGGCATTATGGGAAACGGTGAAACACCAAATTTATATTTTTGCTTGGTGTGCATGTCGGCTTTGTTCTCCAGCATAAAAAAGTTGTTTGACCTTTGACCTTCCCCTTGATTTTTAAAGCTTTTTTGAGGCGTTGTCTGTTCTTAACTAGACACTGAGACAAAACCAAAAACACACATCAACGTCTTGATCAGAAATGGATTCTTCATTGAGTTCAAGACTCCAAACAAACTGGTTTCACTTAGAGCAGAACATCAGCCATCCAGCTTCTGACTTTACAAAAACGTGTTCCAGAGTTTTTGGTCTAAATGTGTTTGAAATCACAGAAGCTCAGAAATGGGACTGGAACCAAACTGGAAACAGGAAAAAGGGAAAGTTTTGATGAAGCTGCTCCTGATGTCAGCTCTCATTTCTTTTCCTTGTCGCTGTGCTCGTGGTGGTTTTGTTTTTGCTCTTTTTACTTATTGAAGGTTGTTTTTTTTGAAGGTGTGTCAGCAGAGACGCCGTCTTCACCTCGTGTGTGAACGTGTCTTGTTTTGCTGGTGCTGCAGGAACGCCGGGCTGGAGCTGGATTCGGGCGAGCGCAGGGTGATCTCCAGCGTGGTCCTGGAGGTCCAGGACCAGGACACGCCCCCCACTCACCTCTATTTCTTTCTGAACACCACGCCACGCTTTGGAAAACTGCAGCTGAAGGTGTTAGATGTTCATCACGCACAATCATTTTTTGAGGATTCAGACATGGTTTTATCCGGTTCAGGCTGAAGGGACGCGTTCCTGTGAGGGACAGATCCAGGTTCAAGTCCTGGCTGTGAGGACGTGTCTGTGGTCCATCAGTTCTGTAAATGAGTCAGGTTTATGGTTAAAATCAAGAAAATGTTCTGAAGTTCTTCATTGTCAGCAAATGGTTATTTTTAGGTCAAAGGTTAATGTGCAAATTTTTTAAATAATGTTGCATTTAGAAAACAGATGATGTCGTTGTTGGGACGAGGAGAGTGATGATCATCCAAAGCACCAAAATCAGACCTGGGTGTCAAAATTATGGTCATCAGCCAATTGTTACGCAGTACTGAGACACTGCAGGGGGGAAATTCTTTAAAAGGAAAAAAGGTTTCAGACTTTATTAGATTTTTCAATTCCAGCTCAAAACAGAAAACAAAAATATTTGTCTTTTGAGTGGACTAACTAAAATGACTCGCTTTCAACCTCAGAACTGGAGGAAAAACTCAAACATGGCAGCTTCCAGGCTGACAATCGCTCATCCATGTGTCATTCAGACAACACACACACACACACACACACAAACAAACCCACAAAATGCTTGTTTAACGTTTTGTTAGATTTAAAAAAAAAAATTGATTGTTTTGTCAGTGCCCGTCCTGGACACCAACATGGACTCGTAAAATTTCCTGCATATTTGCTCTGTAATTTGTGTCTGTAGCATGGCCCCAAGCAGAGGGTCGCCCCTTTGAGTCTGGTCTGCTTGAGGTTTCTTCCTCAGATCATCAGAGGGAGTTTTTTCTTACCACTGTTGCTCTGGGGGTTGCTAAGGTTAGACCTTACTGTGTGAAGCACCTTGAGGCAAATTTGTTGTGATTTGGCGCTATATAAAATTAAACAAACGGAACTGAAACTGAGTGATGTGGCAGATGTCAGGGTTAAGAACCATCCACGAGTTACTGAGGAAGAAATCCAACTCGACTGCGTGTCTCCATAACGCAACAAATTCTGTTTCTGTCCATACGCACGTCTAAAATGTCCTCATGAAGATGATCTTAAACACTTTCTCTGGCTCCAAAATAGATCCCTGTCATTTGATTGGTTGATTCTCTGTCACATGACCTCCCATGATACGAGGAAGTTAACTCCAGCAGCCGTGACGTTCACAGGGACATCTTTAACAGCTGTTGAAGCGGAAGATGAAGAGCTGGACCAGTTCTTGTCATGATTTTGCACTGTGCTTAGACAACACACACCACACACACACCACACACACACACACATACATACACACCGCTAAAATCTCATCAGGTTGTCAGCGCTGTGTCAGTGAGTCCTGCAGGGTGGAGTCAGCTCCTGGGTCCTGCTGCCCTTCAGCATCTGTGCGTCTAATTTTCAATAAAATATCAAATAATGTGGATTTACAAGGTCTGTGAGAAAACTATCTGACCTTTTTATTTTTTTCAAAAACTATATGGATTTGAATCACGTGCACTTGCATCAGACAAGCTTGAACCTTTGTGCGCATGCGTGAGTTTTTTCACGCCTGTCGGTTGCGTCATTCACCTGTGGGCAGGCTTTGAGTGAGCACTGGTCCACCCCCCTCGTCGGATTTTTATTGTCAGTGAAATGGCTGAGAGGCTGCCGCTTTGCTCCATGAAATTTTTTTCAGAAACTGTTACAGCCAGTTGGAAACCATTTGAAAGATTTAGATGGATTTTGGTGAAGATTCTGTCGGTGTCACACAGTAAGGACTGTTAAAACCTTTTTAAAGACGGCCCACAGCGGCGGAGGGCGCGCGGCGCACCGAGCGGCCATCGACAGGCTGGAATGACCAGATCATTTCTAAACTGAATGCTGTGTTGATCCGGGACATTGTGTGACTACCACAGAAATGGCAAGAGAGCTGGACATAGCACTTTTGCGGCACATTCCACTGTTACAGGAGATTTTGTAATGAAAGATGTGCGGAGGATTTCGCGCGTCGGCACGGAGCCGAAGCGCTCAACAAAAAAAAACGCTCAACAAAAAAAACACCTCCGTGTTGGAAACCATTCGTAAGATTCTGACAGCTTTTGGTGGCTTTTCAGTCGAGTGAGTATCCGAGAAATTGTTTAACAGCTGGGCATGTTCCAACTTGTCCTGTGAGACTTCCAACACGGAGGTGTTGTTTGTCCCGCGCCATGAGCGGCTGCGTCCCGATGCGCGAATCTGTCCGCACGTCTTTCATTACAAGATCTTTAACAGTGGAATGTGCCGAAAAAGTGCTGATCCCGACCTCTTCCGAAACTTCTCTGCTAGTCACATGAAGTCCTGCATCAACAGAGCCAGCCTGTCGATGGCCGCTCGGGGCGCGGTGCGCCCTCCGCCGCCGTGGACCATTTTTAATCCAGTTTTAATGGTCCTTAATCCGTGTAATACCGATAGAATCTTCACCGAAAGCCATCTGAATCTTCCAAATGGTTTCCAGCTGGCTGTCTGGCAGAGTTTCTGAAAAAATTTTCATGGAACAAAGCGGCAGTCGCTCTGCCAATCCTAAACAATAAAAATCCGATGAGGGGGCTGGAGCAGTGCTCACTCAAAGCCTGCCCACAGGCGAATGATGCAACCGACAGACGTGAAAAAACTCACGCATGTGCACGAAGGTTCAAGCTTGTCTGATGCAAGCGCATATGATTCAAATCCATATAGTTTTTGAAAAAAATAAGGTCAGATACTTTTCTCACAGACCTCATATATGAGGGTGTCATATAAAACAAATAATGAAAGTTTTCCCATTTGCTGCTGCTTTTGGAATGATCCATTTCATCGTTCAACTCGAGCAAATATTCTCATACTGCACATTTATTATTTGTATATTTTTGATTTTTATAACATTAAAGTCATTTAGTAGTTGAAGTAGAAAAAAATCCATTCTGAGCCAGATACCTGACCTGTAACACTACGGAGTCTCACACTCTGCAGTGTGTCATCATCAAACATACCAGCAGAGAAACCCTAAAGCTAAACTTGAACCGTAACCATAACTGCTAACAGGGCTACACTAGGTACAAATTTAGAATTACTGATACGGCTAAGTGCAGCTAGCCACTTTGATCCAACCTCTGGATGTGTTTTGATTTTGTAATTCAGAGTTCCCATTTGTCATCAAATGCAGCATCACTGAACGTTAGCTGTTAGCAGTTAGCTCACTTGTGTCACAGGCCTGAACTTTGTCACCTGCAGGCGGCGGCGGGTTGGACTGAGCTGTCAGCCGGTCAGAACTTCACTCAGGACGACGTGGAGATGAACCGTCTGTGGTACACACACACCACCAGCACCTCTGGGTTCAAAGGTCACGACAGCTTCCGCTTCTTTGTCAGCGACCTGGACAACGAGACGCCTGAGCAGGACTTCATCCTCTCAGTCCACACTGTGGACAAAGGTTAGAGGTCGTCCTCATGCTGGTACTAAGTAAGAATCAATCAATCAATCAATTTTATTTATATAGCGCCAAATCACAACAAACAGTTGCCCAAAGGCGCTTTATATTGTAAGGCAAAGCCATACAATAATTACAGAAAAACCCCAACGGTCAAAACGACCCCCTGTGAGCAAGCACTTGGCGACAGTGGGAAGGAAAAACTCCCTTTTAACAGGAAGAAACCTCCAGCAGAACCAGGCTCAGGGAGGGGCAGTCTTCTGCTGGGACTGGTTGGGGCTGAGGGAGAGAACCAGGAAAAAGACATGCTGTGGAGGGGAGCAGAGATCAATCACTAATGATTAAATGCAGAGTGGTGCATACAGAGCAAAAAGAGAAAGAAACACTCAATGCATCATGGGAACCCCCCAGCAGTCTAAGTCTATAGCAGCATAACTAAGGGATGGTTCAGGGTCACCTGATCCAGCCCTAACTATAAGCTTTAGCAAAAAGGAAAGTTTTAAGCCTAATCTTAAAAGTAGAGAGGGTGTCTGTCTCCCTGATCTGAATTGGGAGCTGGTTCCACAGGAGAGGAGCCTGAAAGCTGAAGGCTCTGCCTCCCATTCTACTCTTACAACCCTAGGAACTACAAGTAAGCCTGCAGTCTGAGAGCGAAGCGCTCTATTGGGGTGATATGGTACTATGAGGTCCCTAAGATAAGATGGGACCTGATTATTCAAAACCTTATAAGTAAGAAGAAGAATTTTAAATTCTATTCTAGAATTAACAGGAAGCCAATGAAGAGAGGCCAATATGGGTGAGATATGCTCTCTCCTTCTAGTCCCTGTCAGTACTCTAGCTGCAGCATTTTGAATTAACTGAAGGCTTTTCAGGGAACTTTTAGGACAACCTGATAATAATGAATTACAATAGTCCAGCCTAGAGGAAATAAATGCATGAATTAGTTTTTCAGCATCACTCTGAGACAAGACCTTTCTAATTTTAGAGATATTGCGTAAATGCAAAAAAGCAGTCTTACATATTTGTTTAATATGCGCTTTGAATGACATATCCTGATCAAAAATGACTCCAAGATTTCTCACAGTATTACTAGAGGTCAGGTAATGCCATCCAGAGTAAGGATCTGGTTAGACACCATGTTTCTAAGATTTGTGGGGCCAAGTACAATAACTTCAGTTTTATCTGAGTTTAAAAGCAGGAAATTAGAGGTCATCCATGTCCTTATGTCTGTAAGACAATCCTGCAGTTTAGCTAATTGGTGTGTGTCCTCTGGCTTCATGGATAGATAAAGCTGGGTATCATCTGCGTAACAATGAAAATTTAAGCAATGCCGTCTAATAATACTGCCTAAGGGAAGCATGTATAAAGTGAATAAAATTGGTCCTAGCACAGAACCTTGTGGAACTCCATAATTAACCTTAGTCCGTGAAGAAGACTCCCCATTTACATGAACAAATTGTAATCTATTAGATAAATATGATTCAAACCACCGCAGCGCAGTGCCTTTAATACCTATGGCATGCTCTAATCTCTGTAATAAAATTTTATGGTCAACAGTATCAAAAGCAGCACTGAGGTCTAACAGAACAAGCACAGAGATGAGTCCACTGTCCGAGGCCATAAGAAGATCATTTGTAACCTTCACTAATGCTGTTTTCTGTACTATGATGAATTCTAAAACCTGACTGAAACTCTTCAAATAGACCATTCCTCTGCAGATGATCAGTTAGCTGTTTTACAACTACCCTTTCAAGAATTTTTGAGAGAAAAGGAAGGTTGGAGATTGGCCTATAATTAGCTAAGATAGCTGGGTCAAGTGATGGCTTTTTAAGTAATGGTTTAATTACTGCCACCTTAAAAGCCTGTGGTACATAGCCAACTAACAAGATAGATTGATCATATTTAAGATCGAAGCATTAAATAATGGTAGGGCTTCCTTGAGCAGCCTGGTAGGAATGGGGTCTAATAAACATGTTGATGGTTTAGATGAAGTAACTAATGAAAATAACTCAGACAGAACAATCTGAGAGAAAGAGTCTAACCAAATACCGGCATCACTGAAAGCAGCCAAAGATGATACGTCTTTGGGATGGTTATGAGTAATTTTTTCTCTAATAGTTAAAATTTTGTTAGCAAAGAAAGTCATGAAGTCATTACTAATTAAAATTAATGGAATACTCAGCTCAATAGAGCTCTGACTCTTTGTCAGCCTGGCTACAGTGCTGAAAAGAAACCTGGGGTTGTTCTTATTTTCTTCAATTAGTGATGAGTAAAAAGATGTCCTAGCTTTACGGAGGGCTTTTTTTATAGAGCAACAGACTCTTTTTCCAGGCTAAGTGAAGATCTTCTAAATTAGTGAGACGCCATTTCCTCTCCAACTTACGGGTTATCTGCTTTAAGCTACGAGTTTGTGAGTTATACCACGGAGTCAGGCACTTCTGATTTAAAGCTCTCTTTTTCAGAGGAGCTACAGCATCCAAAGTTGTCTTCAATGAGGATGTAAAACTATTGACGAGATACTCTATCTCACTTACAGAGTTTAGGTAGCTACTCTGCACTGTGTTGGTATATGGCATTAGAGAACATAAAGAAGGAATCATATCCTTAAACCTAGTTACAGCGCTTTCTGAAAGACTTCTAGTGTAATGAAACTTATTCCCCACTGCTGGGTAGTCCATCAGAGTAAATGTAAATGTTATTAAGAAATGATCAGACAGAAGGGAGTTTTCAGGGAATACTGTTAAGTCTTCAATTTCCATACCATAAGTCAGAACAAGATCTAAGATATGATTAAAGTGGTGGGTGGACTCATTTACATTTTGAGCAAAGCCAATTGAGTCTAATAATAGATTAAATGCAGTGTTGAGGCTGTCATTCTCAGCATCTGTGTGGATGTTAAAATCGCCCACTATAATTATCTTATCTGAGCTAAGCACTAAGTCAGACAAAAGGTCTGAAAATTCACAGAGAAACTCACAGTAACGACCAGGTGGACGATAGATAATAACAAATAAAACTGGTTTTTGGGACTTCCAATTTGGATGGACAAGACTAAGAGACAAGCTTTCAAATGAATTAAAGCTCTGTCTGGGTTTTTGATTAATTAATAAGCTGGAGTGGAAGATTGCTGCTAATCCTCCGCCCCGGCCCGTGCTACGAGCATTCTGACAGTTAGTGTGACTCGGGGGTGTTGACTCATTTAAACTAACATATTCATCCTGCTGTAACCAGGTTTCTGTAAGGCAGAATAAATCAATATGTTGATCAATTATTATATCATTTACTAACAGAGACTTAGAAGAGAGAGACCTAATGTTTAATAGACCACATTTAACTGTTTTAGTCTGTGGTGCAGTTGAAGGTGCTATGTTATTTTTTCTTTTTGAATTTTTATGCTTAAATAGATTTTTGCTGGTTATTGAAGGAGAGAGCATATCTCACCCATATTGGCCTCTCTTCATTGGCTTCCTGTTAATTCTAGAATAGAATTTAAAATTCTTCTTCTTACTTATAAGGTTTTGAATAATCAGGTCCCATCTTATCTTAAGGACCTCGTAGTACCATATCACCCCAATAGAGCGCTTCGCTCTCAGACTGCAGGCTTACTTGTAGTTCCTAGGGTTTGTAAGAGTAGAATGGGAGGCAGAGCCTTCAGCTTTCAGGCTCCTCTCCTGTGGAACCAGCTCCCAATTCAGATCAGGGAGACAGACACCCTCTCTACTTTTAAGATTAGGCTTAAAACTTTCCTTTTTGCTAAAGCTTATAGTTAGGGCTGGATCAGGTGACCCTGAACCATCCCTTAGTTATGCTGCTATAGATGTAGACTGCTGGGGGGTTCCCATGATGCACTGTTTCTTTCTCTTTTTGCTCTGTATGCACCACTCTGCATTTAATCATTAGTGATCGATCTCTGCTCCCCTCCACAGCATGTCTTTTTCCTGGTTCTCTCCCTCAGCCCCAACCAGTCCCAGCAGAAGACTGCCCCTCCCTGAGCCTGGTTCTGCTGGAGGTTTCTTCCTGTTAAAAGGGAGTTTTTCCTTCCCACTGTAGCCAAGTGCTTGCTCACAGGGAGTCGTTTTGACCGTTGGGGTTTTACATAATTATTGTATGGCCTTTGCCTTACAATATAAAGCGCCTTGGGGCAACTGTTTGTTGTGATTTGGCGCTATATAAATAAAATTGATTGATTGATTGATTATTGGTGGTCTGGGAGCAGGCACCGTCTCTACGGGGATGGGGTAATGAGGGGATGGCAGGGGGAGAGAAGCTGCAGAGAGGTGTGTAAGACTACAACTCTGCTTCCTGGTCCCAACTCTGGATAGTCACGGTTTGGAGGATTTAAGAAAATTGGCCAGATTTCTAGAAATGAGAGCTGCTCCATCCAAAGTGGGATGGATGCCGTCTCTCCTAACAAGACCAGGTTTTCCCCAGAAGCTTTGCCAATTATCTATGAAGCCCACCTCATTTTTTGGACACCACTCAGACAGCCAGCAATTCAAGGAGAACATGCGGCTAAACATGTCACTCCCGGTCCGATTGGGGAGGGGCCCAGAGAAAACTACAGAGTCCGACATTGTTTTTGCAAAGTTACACACCGATTCAATGTTAATTTTAGTGACCTCCAATTGGCGTAACCGGGTGTCATTACTGCCGACGTGAATTACAATCTTACCAAATTTACGCTTAGCCTTAGCCAGCAGTTTCAAATTTCCTTCAATGTCGCCTGCTCTGGCCCCGGAAGACAATTGACTATGGTTGCTGGTGTCGCTAACTTCACATTTCTCAAAACAGAGTCGCCAATAACCAGAGTTTGTTCCTCGGCGGGTGTGTCGCCGAGTGGGGAAAAACGGTTAGAAATGTGAACGGGTTGGCGGTGTACACGGGGCTTCTGTTTAGAACTACGCTTCCTCCTCACAGTCACCCAGTCGGCCTGCTTTCCCGGCTGCTCGGGATCTGTCAGAGGGAAACTAACGGCGGCTAAGCTACCTTGGTCTGCACCGACTACAGGGGCCTGGCTAGCTGTAGAATTTTCCACGGTGCGGAGCCGAGTCTCCAATTCGCCCAGCCTGGCCTCCAAAGCTATGAATAAGCTACACTTATTACAAGTACCATTACTGCTAAAGGAGGCCAAGGAATAACTAAACATTTCACACCCAGAGCAGAAAAGTGCGGGAGAGACAGGAGAAGCCGCCATGCTAAACCGGCTAAGAGCTAGTAGCTGCGCTAAGCTAGCGGATTCCTAAAAACACACAAAGTGAATAATGTATAAATAATTTAGAGGTGATTCAGCAGAGGGAGTGCTTTAGTTAAGGCACGTGAAGATTACACTGTGAAACAAATCGTTATCTAGTTCACTAGATCAATCTAACTGCGCAGATTAAACAGCTAACAGATACAGAAAAACACCGCTGTGCTCCGGAACAGGAAGTGATACAATACCGCAGTGAGAGCCAACCACCAGTAGAGGCAAGCAAGAGCAAAATAATTACTTAAAACACACACACACACACACACACACACACTGCCTCAAGCCTCCGCTGTCCCGCTGGCGGTTCATGTATAATTGAGCGGCGGTGCCCTCCGGCTCACCGTGCCAGCTTTGCCAGTTGGGTGCACACGGCACGGCGAGGCCTCGGACCTTCTGGCTGCAGGTCCTCTGATCCTGAGAGACTGAAGGTGAGAAACACTCGTCAGCGTGACCGCAGTGAATAATTAACCAAGAGGAGGTGCAGCAGCTGTCAGGCCTCCTCTGGGTGCTCCTCCTCCCTCCTCCTCCTCCTGCACAGGCTGAGTCGCTCTGGACGCTTTGTTTTGAGACCGCGTCTCAAACATGTCGGTCTTCAGGTCCAGGAGGAGTTCACGTTGATGCCGTTTGATTTCCTGTTTAAGTGATCTGTTTGTTAACATTCTCACTTTATGACATCATAGCGGAAACATGTTGGCTGATGTTCACACAGAGAGATTTACGAGGTCATGATGGCACTAATGTCTCCATGGACACTTGATTTTTCTTGTCCGGCTGCTCCTAGGTGACGTAGTGCTGCAGAGCAAGGCAGTGAGGCTGATGGAGGGGCAGCGGGTCGTCCTGAACACAGACATCCTGCTGGCATCGGACTCAGCGGGACGTCCGGAGGAGCTGCTCTACACCATGTCGCTCCCGCCCAGATACGGGCTGGTCCACGCCATCCACCAACCGGGTCTGCCGCTGCTCAGCTTCAGCCAGCTGGACGTGGCCGCGCACCGCGTGTGTTACACCCACGACAACAGTCACGGCGCCGACGCCGACTCCTTCAGGTACCACGCTCAACGCCGCTGGACTTCACCCACAGATCAAACACACGACCTACCAACAGCTGATGGAGGTCACATCAGGTCAGGTCGCGACACCGCTGCTGCCGCGCCACGGAAACACCTTAGATACTGGTGTGCGATTGGCAGACAGCGGCTCCACCCACACCTCTCCAAACTAACCATCTGCCTGCTGCAGGTGAAACGTGGCGCCACACTCACTTCAGGGGTCAGGTTTTCCATTTCTTTTCCCAATAGTGGGAATAGATCTTTTCCAGGCAGGAAGACGAGCGCTGAAATCGTTAATGAATTTAGAATTTTGTTCATACAAGTTAGAAGTAATGACTTAAAATGAAATTCATATTATATAACATCAGCTAAAAGTCAATGTTTTCCGTGAGATGAGTTTTTGGCTGAAGCGGGACGTTTTTCACACTCCGGGAGAATAAACGGTGAATTATCCGCTGACATATTGTGAGCGGAGGATCGTTCTGTCAGCTTGGTGCCGAAAAACAGCATCAGCACCACGTTTGGCCGCCAGACAGAAACTGGGCAACAAAGGGGGAAATGGGGGGCAGGGAGCCCTCTCATCAGTGCTGACGGAGGTGAAGCGTTTTGTGCTGCAGCGCTGACCCCAAGGTCATCAGCTCGACGTCCACCTCGACCTGCTGAGTTTATGGCCCTAAAACGAAAATTAAAACCGCCATCACCCCGCCGCACACCATCACAGGCTCAGATGACCTCTGATGACCTCTGATGAACACTGAAAACAGCTGGCAAAAAATTGAAAAATAAAAATAAATAAAAATTTAAAGGGCCAGTGTGAAATTTTATTCTTAACAGGGTGCAAATGACAAAAAACACAAGAAGCTTTCAAATATTTCCTGTATGTAGAAAAATGTTTTAGATCTTTGAGTTCAGCTCATAAAAAATGGGATAAAAACCAAAAGTGTTGCGTTTATATTTTTGTTCAGTTTATGAGAATGAAACTGAAATTACAACTTTCTCAGTTGTGCTAAAACTTTTAACAAATCATAATTCAGAGATGAGATCTGCAAATTTCTGTTTTTTAATCTCAACATTTTGATTTACTCTGGAGATTTTTGTATTATTCTGTTTCGACAGTTTTTTTGTTTTTTGTTTTTTGAAAGTCCTCCTCTACCACCACAGAACCACATCTGATCCTGGATGGCAACCACTCAGGCAGACAACCAGTCTGTCCCCACCTCTCCAAAGTGACCATGATCTGTAAAGTGGGCGTGACCATAACCTTCTCCAGCTGCTGACGCACCGTCGAGAGTCACCAACATAAATAAACCAAAGTTAAACTGAAGATCAACCGTTTGAACCTCTTCCTTCAGTAAACGCGTCGCCTTCTGTGGCTGCACACAGTTACTGAGGAATTAAACCCAAAACCTGGCTGACGCAGCATCAGCGTGGTGACGGGAGTTTGGTGTGTTTGTCAAACCGGCGGGACCCGCGATGCAAATGATCTTAACAGCTCACACACCAGCGTGCACAGTGCCTGTGAGCACTGTGTGTGTGTGTGTGTGTGTGTGTGTGTGTGTGTGTGTGTGTGTGTGTGTGTGTGTGTGTGTGTGTGTGCACATGTTGTTGTGACAGCAGATGATAAATGGACAGTATTCGAAGAAAACATCAGCGCTGCCACGGCGGTGGCCAGAATAGGGGCCGCAGACAGCCGGCTCAGGGCCAATATGGCCGACACCGCGTCCAGATGTTCCACCCGGCGTCTGTGTTGACGCTGAGGGCCGTTTGTCAGATGCAGGGCGGAGTCACAGATTGTGTTGGCAGAGGGCTAAAACACGCACACGTGCACACGTAGATCACTGCTCAGGTCCAACGTGCTGTCAACCTGCAGCAAATGTTCTGTTCAAATCAAACGGGGTCTGGAATCCAGATCCACAGAAACGGACTCATCAGAGGTGCCACACTAATCCCAGATCCACGGAAACTGACTCAGAGGTGCCACACTAATCCCAGATCCACGGAAACTGACTCAGAGGTGCCACACTAATCCCAGATCCACGGAAACTGACTCGGACACGCCACACTAATCCCAGATCCACGGAAACTGACTCATCAGACCCGCCACACTAATCCTTGATCCACAGAAACTGACTCAGACACGCCACACTAATCCTTGATCCACAGAAACTGACTCAGACACGCCACACTAATCCCAGATCTATGGAAACTGACTCATCAGAGGCGCCACACTAATCCCAGATCCACGGAAACTGACTGATCAGAACTGCCACACTAATCCCTGATCCACGGAAACGAGCTCATCAGACCCGCCACACTAATCCCTGATCCACGGAAACGAGCTCATCAGACCCGCCACACTAATCCCTGATCCACGGAAACAAGCTCATCAGACCCGCCACACTAATCCCTGATCCACGGAAACGAGCTCATCAGACACGCCACACTAACCCCTGATCCACGGAAACTGACTCATCAGACCCGCCACACTAATCCCTGATCCACGGAAACGAGCTCATCAGACACGCCACACTAATCCCTGATCCACGGTAATGGGCTCCTCTAAATTCATTTCAAATTCATTTTTTCCAGTAAGGTTGCACCATTTTCTCATAGCCATATGGCCTTCACCACCTTCTGACACCATATAAAAGTATGCAATGTTCACATGCTACTTTTAGCTTTAAGAAAAACATCTTTAATTAAAGAACACGAGCAGATGTATCAAGTGCAGATCAGACAATGGAGCCGAACCAGAACATAAGCACATACAGATTGACATGGCTGGCGGCAGGAGTTGCCGTAGCAACCAGACAATGCCGATTTATGGCAGTCCATATTCCACATATAGGACACTTAACTTTAGCTCATCTATTTCTGAGCTACATTTCTTAGCTCATTTAATTTATACATATTCAGTTCCAGTGGTGGGCACAGATAACCAAAAAATTTACTTCGATAACAATCAGATAACTGAACAGCAGGGTTGGGAGGGTTCCTTTAAAAATGTGTTCCGATACAGTTACTAGTTACCTGTTGAAAAATGTAATCAGTAACGTAATCCAAGTACCATAATATTAAAGTAATGTCATCTGATTACTTTCAATTACTTCTGGATTACTCCAATATCAAATATGTTAATACAGACAAAAGAAACTAAATATAAATAGTCTTGACCACATAGTACAGTTTATTAAGCAAAAATCAAACTGTTTCTTTTCCATGGCATGTGCTCTGTTTTACTTCACATTATGAATTAAGAGCACCACAATATTGTTTTAAACACAACCAGTGTTCACCTGCTAAATTTTCAACAAAAAATGCCAAACAAATGAAGGATAATGAAAACTCAGGCGTGTGCGGATGAATTTGTAATTAAAAGTGGCAGAACAATATACAAAACAAAAAAAAATTCTGCTACTTGTTCAGTAAATTCACACCATGTTTAACATATCAGTCCACTTATTGAACTTTCAAAACAAAAGCATAATGAAAACCATGAAGTAAATCCTGTCAGTAAGGAGGCGTGGTCACCATTTTAATTAGAAGTTCAAGAAACAGGTGGAATATGTCGGAAAGCTGCACATGTTGGCAAAGTCACAAACGGAGGAACAAGGGAGACAATATTTCCTTCCATAAGTAAGTGGTTTTGGTTCTTCTTGTCACTTTGTCTGTGATATTTGGATGATAAACAGCTGTATGTCTCCTGACGTACCTGTGTCGCCCGATGACACGGACCATTAACTCTTCACTTATGTCTAGTTGATATTTTCCACTGCTAGACCAATGTCTAGATAAAATACTTGTTAGTGATTAAAACTGTTTTTTTAATTTGCACCTTAAAATAATGAGATTATAATGACCCGCGCTGTGCCGCTCACAGTCACACCCACACATAGAGATGTGTACACACACCACTGACTTCATGAATGAAACTCGGTCACTAAAGGATAATTGTGTAAAAATATAATATATATATATAAATGTATTGTAATGGTTTTAGGGGCCGCGTTGAACAGCAGCAGGACGTCTCAGCTCAGCAGCTTAACAGCACATATCCGTGTAACTTAACACTAATATTTGGGAATGTGTGTGTGTCAGAGTAAGTTTAATACTTTCCTGACATAATGTCATTTAATTTTACTGGCTCGATATCCAGGTCAAAATGGCATTTTAACACGTATTTTGCGAGCATTTTTCTGAGTGTGTTCAGTCGCGGATCTCCATTGAAAATGCATTAACATCCAGAATATTTTGCCCGGTTAGGAGACGTCATGCTGTCCACGTTTTCATTTCAAAGAAAAAAAATATATTATATACAGATATCAGGGTTCTAGCTAGGATAAAATTTTAGCGTAGTGGTAATGTTGAGGGAGCGAAGCGACGGGGGGGAGTGCGGAAAGGGAGAAACTTTTGAAAAATCAAGGTAAAAATTGTCCATTCTTGGGGTACCCAAAGGGGAAAAGCCAGGTACGACAGCCCACGTCCCTTCATCATGTCCAGAAGGCTGGAGAAGTTTGTGTCCATAGACATTTTTAAGTCAAGACATAAAACCTATTTTTATTCTCTTTCTTATGAGTAGTTTTTATTTTGTTATGTTTTATTCTTTTACTTCTGTTTTTAATTAGGTATTTTATTTTTATTTATTTTAATTTTTTATGCTGAACTGTTCTGTGTGAGGCACCTTGAGATGGCTTTTGTTGTAATTTGGCGCTTTATAAGCTGATTAAATTGAAATTGAACAACATTTTATCCTTAAACTCTGGACATAATAAACTCTACATGGTGGATCCTTGATCTCTGGACATAAACAGAAATAATATCTGTTAGTTTTTGTCAAAAGCATTTCCTTTCAGACATTATTATTGGCATGAATGTCTTTCCATACATATGTGCTGCAGGTCAGGTTTATAAAGAATGCAAGACGTGTCATTTTTGGAGGAAAAAACATTTTAGTCGATTGTAGTTTATTGTCTGTATTGCAACGTTTGTAAGAGGTGTCATTTTATTTAAAGCAGCGATGTGTTTTGAAGTTATTAATTCCGAGCGTTATTAATTCAGAGCCGCGCAGCGTTTGAAGCTGTGACAAAACGGAGGATGATTCTCGTTTCTCGACTGCAAAAAGACCAGAGACCCAGTTAGTGACTTTAATCCACACAAAAGTGACTCGTGATATTTTAATGGCTTTCAGAGGGGTGAAGAAGCGGACTTACTGCTTCTGAAGAGCAGCGAATCAAAGAGCCACGAGCCATTGAATTGAAGTATTGCTTCGATTCACGCTTCAAACTGGAGTCGCGCCGCAGAAACGGTTGATTACAGACGCCGTATTGAAAATAAGCGTAACGGTCCAAAATTATAGCGCAACGGGCCGTAACGCAAGTCTGCGCTAGCTAGAACCCTGGATAATATCATAAAATGCATTAAAATTGTAATCCTACGAAGTAATTCCCATTTTTACTAAATATACCTGTAATCTGAATACGTCTTTTTTTTCTGTAACTGTTGCGGAATACAGTTACCTTTTTTTTGTATCCTAATTACGTAACGCCGTTACATTAATCAATCAATCAATCAATTTTTTTTTTATATAGCGCCAAATCACAACAAACAGTTGCCCCAAGGTGCTTTATATTGTAAGGCAAGGCCATACAATAATTATGTAAAACCCCAACGGTCAAAACGACCCCCTATGAGCAAGCACTTGGCAACAGTGGGAAGGAAAAACTCCCTTTTAACAGGAAGAAACCTCCAGCAGAACCAGGCTCAGGGAGGGGCAGTCTTCTGCTGGGACTGGTTGGGGCTGAGGGAGAGAACCAGGAAAAAGACATGCTGTGGAGGGGAGCAGAGATCGATCACTAATGATTAAATGCAGAGTGGTGCATACAGAGCAAAAAGAGAAAGAAACACTCAGTGCATCATGGGAACCCCCCAGCAGTCTACGTCTATAGCAGCATAACTAAGGGATGGTTCAGGGTCACCTGATCCAGCCCTGACTATTAGCTTTAGCAAAAAGGAACGTTTTAAGCCTAATCTTAAAAGTAGAGAGGGTGTCTGTCTCCCTGATCTGAATTGGGAGCTGGTTCCACAGGAGAGGAGCCTGAAAGCTGAAGGCTCTGCCTCCCATTCTACTCTTACAAACCCTAGGAACTACAAGTAAGCCTGCAGTCTGAGAGCGAAGCGCTCTATTGGGGTGATATGGTACTACGAGGTCCCTAAGATAAGAAGGGACCTGATTATTCAAAACCTTATAAGTAAGAAGAAGAATTTTAAATTCTATTCTAGAGTTAACAGGAAGCCAATGAAGAGAGGCCAATATGGGTGAGATATGCTCTCTCCTTCTAGTCCCTGTCAGTACTCTAGCTGCAGCATTTTGAATTACGATACGATACGATACACTTTATTGTCCCCTCAGGGAAATTTGTCTTGGACTCATGCTAGGTGCCTTACAAGAAAAGAGAAAACAAACAATACAGATAAAAACACAACCACATCCATAACAAATTAACATGACAGGAGTCATTAACTGAAGGCTTTTCAGGGAACTTTTAGGACAACCTGATAATAATGAATTACAATAGTCCAGCCTAGAGGAAATAAATGCATGAATTAGATTTCAGCATCACTCTGAGACAAGACCTTTCTGATTTTAGAGATATTGCGTAAATGCAAAAAAGCAGTCCTACATATTTGATTAATATGCGCTTTGAATGACATATCCTGATCAAAAATGACTCCAAGATTTCTCACAGTATTACTAGAGGTCAGGGTAATGCCATCCAGAGTAAGGATCTGATTAGACATCATGTTTCTAAGATTTGTGGGGCCAAGTACAATAACTTCAGTTTTATCTGAGTTTAAAAGCAGGAAATTAGAGGTCATCCATGTCTTTATGTCTGTAAGACAATCCTGCAGTTTACCTAATTGGTGTGTGTCCTCTGGCTTCATGGATAGATAAAGCTGGGTATCATCTGCGTAACAATGAAAATTTAAACAATACCGTCTAATAATACTGCCTAAGGGAAGCATGTATAAAGTGAATAAAATTGGTCCTAGCACAGAACCTTGTGGAACTCCATAATTAACTTTAGTCTGTGAAGAAGATTCCCCATTTACATGAACAAATTGTAATCTATTAGACAAATATGATTCAAACCACTGCAGCGCAGTGCCTTTAATACCTATGGCATGCTCTAATCTCTGTAATAAAATTTTATGGTCAACAGTATCAAAAGCAGCACTGAGGTCTAACAGAACAAGCACAGAGATGAGTCCACTGTCCGAGGCCATAAGAAGATCATTTGTAACCTTCACTAATGCTGTTTCTGTACTATGATTAATTCTAAAACCTGACTGAAACTCTTCAAATAGACCATTCCTCTGCAGATGATCAGTTAGCTGTTTTACAACTACCCTTTCAAGAATTTTTGAGAGAAAAGGAAGGTTGGAGATTGGCCTATAATTAGCTAAGATAGCTGGGTCAAGTGATGCCTTTTTAAGTAATGGTTTAATTACTGCCACCTTAAAAGCCTGTGGTACATAGCCAACTAACAAAGATAGATTGATCATATTTAAGATCGAAGCATTAAATAATGGTAGGGCTTCCTTGAGCAGCCTGGTAGGAATGGGGTCTAATAAACATGTTGATGGTTTGGATGAAGTAACTAATGAAAATAACTCAGAACAATCGGAGAGAAAGAGTCTAACCAAATACCAGCATCACTGAAAGCAGCCAAAGATAACGATACATCTTTGGGATGGTTATGAGTAATTTTTTCTCTAATAGTTAAAATTTTGTTAGCAAAGAAAGTCATGAAGTCATTACTAGTTAAAGTTAATGGAATACTCAGCTCAATAGAGCTCTGACTCTTTGTCAGCCTGGCTACAGTGCTGAAAAGAAACCTGGGGTTGTTCTTATTTTCTTCAATTAGTGATGAGTAGAAAGATGTCCTAGCTTTACGGAGGGCTTTTTTATAGAGCAACAGACTCTTTTTCCAGGCTAAGTGAAGATCTTCTAAATTAGTGAGACGCCATTTCCTCTCCAACTTACGGGTTATCTGCTTTAAGCTACGAGTTTGTGAGTTATACCACGGAGTCAGGCACTTCTGATTTAAAGCTCTCTTTTTCAGAGGAGCTACAGCATCCAAAGTTGTCTTCAATGAGGATGTAAAACTATTGACGAGATACTCTATCTCACTTACAGAGTTTAGGTAGCTACTCTGCACTGTGTTGTTATATGGCATTAGAGAACATAAAGAAGGAATCATATCCTTAAACCTAGTTACAGCGCTTTCTGAAAGACTTCTAGTGTAATGAAACTTATTCCCCACTGCTGGGTAGTCCATCAGAGTAAATGTAAATGTTATTAAGAAATGATCAGACAGAAGGGAGTTTTCAGGGAATACTGTTAAGTCTTCTATTTCCATACCATAAGTCAGAACAAGATCTAAGATATGATTAAAGTGGTGGGTAGACTCATTTACATTTTGAGCAAAGCCAATAGAGTCTAATAATAGATTAAATGCAGTGTTGAGGCTGTCATTCTCAGCATCTGTGTGGATGTTAAAATCGCCCACTATAATTATCTTATCTGAGCTAAGCACTAAGTCAGACAAAAGGTCTGAAAATTCACAGAGAAACTCACAGTAACGACCAGGTGGACGATAGATAATAACAAATAAAACTGGTTTTTGGGACTTCCAATTTGGATGGACAAGACTAAGAGTCAAGCTTTCAAATGAATTAAAGCTCTGTCTGGGTTTTTGATTAATTAATAAGCTGGAATGGAAGATTGCTGCTAATCCTCCTCCTCGGCCCGTGCTACGAGCATTCTGACAGTTAGTGTGACTCGGGGGTGTTGACTCATTTAAACTAACATATTCATCCTGCTGTAACCAGGTTTCTGTAAGGCAGAATAAATCAATATGTTGATCAATTATTATATCATTTACCAACAGGGACTTAGAAGAGAGAGACCTAATGTTTAATAGACCACATTTAACTGTTTTAGTCTGTGGTGCAGTTGAAGGTGCTATATTATTTTTTCTTTTGAATTTTTATGCTTAAATAGATTTTTGCTGGTTGTTGGTGGTCTGGGAGCAGGCACCGTCTCTACGGGGATGGGGTAATGAGGGGATGGCAGGGGGAGAGAAGCTGCAGAGAGGTGTGTAAGACTACAACTCTGCTTCCTGGTCCCAACCCTGGATAGTCACGGTTTGGAGGATTTAAGAAAATTGGCCAGATTTCTAGAAATGAGAGCTGCTCCATCCAAAGTGGGATGGATGCCGTCTCTCCTAACAAGACCAGGTTTTCCCCAGAAGCTTTGCCAATTATCTATGAAGCCCACCTCATTTTTTGGACACCACTCAGACAGCCAGCAATTCAAGGAGAACATGCGGCTAAACATGTCACTCCCGGTCCAATTGGGGAGGGGCCCAGAGAAAACTACAGAGTCCGACATTGTTTTTGCAAAGTTACACACCGATTCAATGTTAATTTTAGTGACCTCCAATTGGCGTAACCGGGTGTCATTACTGCCGACGTGAATTACAATCTTACCAAATTTACGCTTAGCCTTAGCCAGCAGTTTCAAATTTCCTTCAATGTCACCTGCTCTGGCCCCCAGAAGACAATTGACTATGGTTGCTGCTGTCGCTAACTTCACATTTCTCAAAACAGAGTCGCCAATAACCAGAGTTTGATCCTCAGCGGGTGTGTCGTCGAGTGGGGAAAAACGGTTAGAAATGTGAACGGGTTGGCGGTGTACACGGGGCTTCTGTTTAGAACTACGCTTCCTCCTCACAGTCACCCAGTCGGCCTGCTTTCCCCGCTGCTCGGGATCTTGCTAGGGGGGAACTAACGGCGGCTAAGCTTCCTTGGTCCGCACCGACTACAGGGGCCTGGCTAGCTGTAGAATTTTCCACGGTGCGGAGCCGAGTCTCCAATTCGCCCAGCCTGGCCTCCAAAGCTACGAATAAGCTACACTTATTACAAGTACCATTACTGCTAAAGGAGGCCAAGGAATAACTAAACATTTCACACCCAGAGCAGAAAAGTGCGGGAGAGACAGGAGAAGCCGCCATGCTAAACCGGCTAAGAGCTAGTAGCTGCGCTAAGCTAGCGGATTCCTAAAAACACGCAAAGTGAATAATGTGTAAATAATTTAGAGGTGATTCAGCAGAAGGAGTGCTTTAGTTAAGGCACGTGAAGATTACACTGTGAAACAAATCGTAATCTAGATAACTAGATCAATCTAACTGCGCAGATTAAACAGCTAACAGATACAGAAAAACACTGCTGTGCTCCGGAACAGGAAATGATACAATACCGCAGTGAGAGCCAACCACCAGTAGAGGCAAGCAAGAGCGTTACTCCCCAAGCCTGCTGAAAAGTTATCTTTGATAAAGATAAACCGATAAAACACCCAAAAATGTATCGGAGGTTACGCATAACCAATAAATTCCAGTATTGTCTCTGGTACATTTGCAACTACTAACAAGCTGAATTTGAGTTTTAACACCACGATCTCTTTTGGAAGCATCAAAAGCGACAACAGACCCAAACAATGAGTCAGCACTACTATATTTGAACATCCTGCCCCCTGCTGGAAGCTCTTGTTTACTACATGGCTTCCAACACAGAAGCAAGCTCAGAGCAGCCACAAATTCCAGCTCTCTACCAATCACAACGCTCCGGTCAGGCAGAGGTCTTGGAAAATAAAGTCATGCTGACTTATGGTTTTGTGTGAATACTGATAGAATAACTCCATTAATGTCAATTCTGTCATTTGTACAAAGTTAAAATATAACATATATTTTTTAATGTTGAATAATGCACTAATTCTGAGGTTTTGTAACAAACACAGACAGATCGCAAAAGATTCTGGGTAAAAGTGCCTCTGCTAAACACTGATTGGTTCAGTCATTCATTATGTAAATCAACACGTTAATGTGACGTGTGTTGGTGTTTACAGATAAATGTGCTTTTGTAAAATATTCCATTTTTTATTTGTAAAAACAGGCATTTTTACGGAGCCCTGGAAGTGTCATCGCAAAATGTTTTGCATGTGGAGAGAATGTGCGTTCATTTTATTAGTGCCGTGCGCACGTTTTATAATGTGCGCATGTTTTATGATGTTGTAAAACGTGCACTCAATGTTGTCTTGACACATAAATATTGGCTTTACACTGCGGGTTTTGGCCCTTTTTCAGATGATTTTTCATTCGTGCAAGAATTTTTTGGACCGAGTTTCAGGTTAATCGCGTGTCCTGCATCGTGTAGTGTACATGGAGTAATAAGCTGCGTTTAACATCTCACGACCACCTCCTGATCGCTGATCGTATGGTCAGATGAAAATCAAACCTGTTTGATATTATTCTGGTCGGGTATCCTGCTGCTGAAGAGCTACAAGCGTCCAACCGAATGCACTGTGCATGTGCAAACACCGCAGAGCTGTCTTGTAATGTTTTTTTTGTTGTTGTTGTTGTTGCTTTGTTTTGTTTTTAAACTTTGATGTCTCCCATCAAGAGTTTTCGTAAATTAAGTTTGAAAAAGCTTATGTTTTGCTTCTGGAAACACGAGTTCGACGTGTGGTTTTTGAACGTACGTGTGTGAGAACATAAATCGTGCACTCTGAACTTTTACACTGTGCGGTTCTGTGGTACAGTTTGAACTGAAACCAAGTACAGTGATTAAAAATATCATACAGCTTCAGGACGAATGCTGCCATGAACTGCCATGAACACTACTGGCCAGTAGATGACAGTAGAGGCCTTGAAAACTTGCCAAAACAAAATTCCAGGTAATCTGTGTCTGCTACATTTAAGATGCGTGGAATTTAACAAATGCAAATACAATAACGTCTATAAACCCAGAGAATATATTCACGATAGTTTTAGGCACTAGAGTTTAATGCTGTTGTCCGTGGAGCATGACTGCTGGGCACAACATGTGGTCACTAAAACCTTAATTAGCACATTACTTTAAAACTAAAACATATATCTGATATTTTCACTTTATAAAACTTCAGACATGACAGTAATTTAAATAACTTGTCCAAAATTAGTTTGGTTAAAATTTGAACCATGAGTTTAAAATGTATGCCTGATATTGCCCGCATATCAGTATGGTGTTAAAGGAAATGATTTTTTTTGTTGTTTTTTTTTGTGACCAGTTCTCCTTTGCCTGCAGAAGATAGAGTGGTTTCTCTGTTTGCAGAGGGTGGAACTATACATCTGTTATGAAACTTTTAACAGGTAGGTGCTCAACTGATTTTAAATTTTAAAAATGTTTGCCGCTGTTCAGCTTTGTTTACTATGTTATTGGTCTAAAAGTTATTGGACAAAAATTTATAAGATGATAATTAGTCCGATAATGGTTTTTAAAGTTATCTCAAAAGATAATCCGATAATGAAAACAATATCTTCGATAATTATCTGTTATCGGAACTGTGCCCACCACTGTTCAGTTCCAAGTTATCAAATGTTAACTGAGTGTAAGCTAATTTAGTTCTTAAGCGTTCAGAATCATTTGTTGCCATTCAGGAAATGATTTGCTCATCAATTTTAAAACTAAAGTTATTATTGTGGCGAAGTATAGAGAACGTCAGAAGGAGTTACATTGTGTGTTTGTGGATTCAGAGAAAGGTTATGACATGGTGCCAAGAGAAGAGTTGTGGTATTGTATGAGGAAGTCTGGAGTGGCACGAACCAGTGGTGTGCACAGCTAACCAAAAAGTTAGCTTCGATAACCATTAATCAGATAACCGAAAAGTTATCTTTTATGATGATCAATCGATAAACTGCTAAAAAATTTATCTTTATTACAGATAGCCAATAACTTTTAGTATTGTTTTGGTCGCAGCCATATCGCAGAGGCTGCTGGGTAAATTCAAGGATCACAAACAGAAAGAACACACGAAAATTGAGTAAATAAAAAAATAAAACCCTAAACACTGTCATTAGGGTTATGACTACAAAACCTTTTTCAAAATTTTCATTTTCCTGATGTTGCATTTGATGAACTTTTACCCATAGATCACTTTTTTGAAGTTTATTTCATTGGATCATGAAAAAACCTCCCGCACCTAGCACATCACTTTTAAAAATACACGAGTTTACACAATCCTATTTAAAAATAACGTAACAAGAAAAGAATTAACAAGTATCAAGAAATAACAAGAATATATATACAAATAAATATTTCTAAAATATATTATTAAACAATAATTAAAAGAAATAAAAAATAAAGGTAAAATAGATGATGGGGGAGGTGATGGTCTAGCGGTTAAGGTGTTGGGCTTGAGTCCAGAAGATCATGGTTTCAAATCCCCACCTGACTGGAAAATCACTATGGGCCCTTGGGCAAGGCCTTTAATCCCCTATTGCTCCCGGTGTGCAGCGAGCACCTTGTATGGCAGCACCCTGACATTGGGGTGAATGTGAGGCATAATTTTAAAGTGCTTTGAGCGTCTGATGCAGATGGAAAAGCGCGATATAAATGCAGTCCATTTACCATTTATATAAATGCAGTCCATTTATAGATAAACATGAACATGCCACTCAACAAAGTCTGCTGCCAAACTGGTGTCTAAACACTCTGTCAACCAGAAAAGCGTCACAGGTGCTTCAAAGTCTGGCTGAAGATGGAGTTAGTGTCCCAACACCATCACAGTCTGTTGTTGTCTGGCGTCGAACAATCAGAGATGCAGAACAAGTTAAGAACCGCCTCATGGAACTGATCTCTGAAGAGAAATGTTGTTTGCATTTTGATGGTAAGAAAATTGACAATAAGGAGTACCAAGGTGTGTAATTGAAAAATGACAGAAGAACATTACAACTTGGCATTTTGGCTTGTGACAGTGGAACCGCTGCAGACATCTATATACCACTACAGGACCTCCTTGATGAGTACAATGCATGGAACAGTATTCAGATGATCATCTCTGACACATCAGTCAATACTGGTCACAAAAATTTTGTTGTAGCCAGGCTTCAGAGAACATTTCGACACAAGGGACTCGATGAACCTCAATACATCGGCTGCACCACATTCTTGATCTTGTTCTGCGACATGTGTTGGACTTCTTTTTTCCTATACGGTCACAGTCACCTAACATTAACTATGAGTTTATTGATGAGATTTTGGAACAGTATGATGATTTGCAAAATGCACACATGGGCACAGAAGTGATACCAGAGTATGAGAACCTTGGCTGGAGACATAATTTTAAATTCCTTTTTGAGCTTTGTGAAGCATACAAGTTTTACAAAACGGAGGAAAAATGGCCTCACATCAAATTGCACAAGCTGCCATCACTTCACAGTGCCAGGTGGAACTCACAAGGAATTTTAGCACTTATTGCATTTTTCCTTCTTGCAAAGTGGCGAGAACAGCTGAGGGTAACTTGCGATTTCATTGCAACTACATGGTCGCGGGCCTGGTTTTCTATCCAACACTTTTCAGAGACAGATTATGAAGTCCTGCTGTCATCAATATCCAAACTGAAGTGTCCCAAAGCTGTGAAATGCTTCTCTACTCATAGTAGCTGAGAGAGCTGTAAGGTTGATGGAGGAGGTTTGTTCTACTTGCAAAACAGACAAATATCTTAGCAGCAAATTTATTAACACTAATACACAATTCTGAAACACTATTAAAAATACGACAAATGCTATATGTACTCATTTTCATGTATTCCTCATGTGTATTGTATGTAAAACTGACATGTTATAATAAAGAGTGTTTGAGCCGCGAGGTGTTTTAATGTGAAATATGAAACTGTCTTAGGTGCGGGAGGTTTTTTCAAGGTCTGGCAAAACCAAAGTCATTTTTGTGAGTTTTAGTTAAAAGTTCATCATTTATAACCCCAGGCTAATAAATTTGAGATTTGTCATAACCCTAACTGTCGTCATCTTTCAAAAGCAGTAAAACACAGTATTAGAAGTCACAGTTTATCTCGGTATTAGATACACCATCATTTACAAACTAAAAGCTGCTGCTTTTTTCACAAGCTTTGAACCCTGCAGCTTAAACAACCAAAATACATCCATTAATGCATTGATTGGCAGAGTAAAATACACATAGTAAATCAATCAATCAATCAATCAACTTTTTTCTTGTATAGCGCCAAATCACAACAAACAGTTGCCCCAAGGCGCTCCACATTGCAAGGCAAGGCCATACAATAATTATGAAACACAGTCTACGTCTAAAGCAACATAACCAAGGGATGGTCCAGGGTCACCCGATCCAGCCCTAACTATAAGCCTTAGCGAAAAGGAAAGTTTTAAGCCTAATCTTAAAAGTAGAGAGGGTATCTGTCTCCCTGATCTGAATTGGGAGCTGGTTCCACAGGAGAGGAGCCTGAAAGCTGAAGGCTCTGCCTCCCATTCTACTCTTACAAACCCTAGGAACTACAAGTAAGCCCGCAGTCTGAGAGCGAAGCGCTCTAATGGGGTAATATGGTACTATGAGGTCCCTAAGATAAGATGGGACCTGATTATTCAAAACCTTATAAGTAAGAAGAAGAATTTTAAATTCTATTCTAGCATTAACAGGAAGCCAATGAAGGGAGGCCAACACGGGTGAGATATGCTCTCTCCTGCTAGTCCCCGTCAGTACTCTAGCTGCAGCATTCTGAACCAACTGAAGGCTTTTTAGGGAACTTTTAGGACAACCTGATAATAATGAATTACAATAGTCCAGCCTAGAGGAAACAAATGCATGAATTAGTTTTTCAGCATCACTCTGAGACAAGACCTTTCTGATTTTAGAGATATTGCGTAAATGCAAAAAGGCAGTCCTACATATTTGTTTAATATGCGCTTTGAATGACATATCCTGATCAAAAATAACTCCAAGATTTCTCACAGTATTACCAGAGATCAGGGAAATGCCATCCAGAGTAACGATCTGGTTAGACACCATGCTTCTAAGATTTGTGGGGCCAAGTACAATAACTTCAGTTTTATCTGAGTTTAAAAGCAGGAAATTAGAGGTCATCCATGTCTTTATGTCTGTAAGACAATCCTGCAGTTTAGCTAATTGGTGAGTATCCTCTGGCTTCATGGATAGATAAAGCTGGGTATCATCTGCGTAACAATGAAAATTTAAGCAATACCGTCTAATAATACTGCCCAAGGGAAGCATGTATAAAGTGAATAAAATTGGTCCTAGCACAGAACCTTGTGGAACTCCATAATTAACTTTAGTCTGTGAAGAAGATTCCCCATTTACATGAACAAACTGTAATCTATTAGACAAATATGATTCAAACCACCGCAGCGCAATGCCTTTAATACCTATGACATGCTCTAATCTCTGTAATAAAATTTTATGGTCAACAGTATCAAAAGCAGCACTGAGGTCCAACAGAACAAGCACAGAGATAAGTCCACTGTCCGAAGCCATAAGAAGATCATTTGTAACCTTCACTAATGCTGTTTCTGTACTATGATGAATTCTAAAACCTGACTGAAACTCTTCAAATAGACCATTCCTCTGCAGGTGATCAGTTAGCTGTTTTACAACTACCCTCTCAAGAAATATATAAATAAATAAATATAAATTCTTACCTGTTACTTTCATTGGGATTCATCTGAATAAATAATCCACATAAAGTGTCCTTCTTTTTAATCCAAAACAGTGTCTCAACGTGAAGAAAAGTCCCTCTGTACACGCAGCTGCGTCGTGAGAGTTCCTCTCCCCCACCGAGTCTTGGCGATTACATAAATTACAGCCACAAAGAAATAAAACAAAATAGTTAAAATTAGTCTGTTTTGTTTTGGTGTCGAGTGGACAATGTCCAAAGTCCACTAACCACAATGCTCCCTGTGTCAACCAGCCAATCACGTTTTGCGCTTAATCAGCAAGCGACAGGCAGCCAGTCTGCTACAAACACACAACAAACGGACTAAAATGTTTGATTTTAGGGTTTACAAATGTTTTTGACCTTACCAGCAAAGAAAATGTTATCAGAACTAAATTTACTGGATGATAACTGGTCCGATGATGGTTTTAAAAGTTATCTAAAAAGCTAATCCGATAGCAAAAACATTAGCTTCAATAATTATCTGCTATCGGATTAGCTGAACTGTGCCCACCACTGCAGAGAAGTATGTGAGGGTGATGCAAAACAGGTACAAGGACAGTGTGACAGCAGTGAGATGCACAGTAGGAATGACAGACTCATTCAAGGTGTTGGTGGGATTACACCAAAGATCAGATGTGAGTCCTTTCTTGTCTTCAGTGGTGATGGACAAGTTGACAGATGAGATCAGACAGGAGTCTCCATGGACTATGAGGTTTGCAGATGATACTGTGATCTGTAGTGAGAGTAGAGAGCAGGGTGAATCTAGCCTGGTGAGGTGGAGATATGCTCTGGAGAGAAGGGGAATGGAAGTCACTAGGCGCAAGACTGAGTCAAAGTCAGATAGGTGAGACTGAGATGGTTTGGACATGTGCAGAGGGAGCCAGGGTATATAGGGAGAAGGATGCTGAGGATGGAGCCATCAGGCAGGAGAAGAGGGAGGACAAAGAGGAGGTTTATGGATGTGCTGAGGGAGGACATGCAGGTGGTTGGAGAGACAGAAGACGACACAGAGGACAGGGGGAGATGGAAACAACTGATCTGCTGTGGCGCCCCCTAATGGGAGCAGCAGGAAGAAAAATATTTTATTTAAAATTGTTGGATTTAAAATACATCTTTCAGATTTCCATTTGGAGTTCAGTCCATTAGTCAATGGGGGGCGCTGTTGTTATAGCATGAAGTATAAACTATGAATATTGCTGCTTTCTGAAGCACATGAAACATTTTTTGCTCACACTGATTTTCTTGTTACAGTTTTGTTGTTACAAACGGCGACTCTTCCCATAACGGCACGCTGCGCTTCATCATTGAGCACAGCGACCGCATCCCTCCAACCCTCAGCCACAACGCCGGCCTCCAACTACAAGACAGCAGCACAAAGATCATCTCCAACGATGAGCTACAGCTAACTGACCCCGACACCGCTGTGGCCGATCTAAGCTACAGCGTCACGCAGCTGCCACGCCACGGAAAGCTCCTCCTGCACGGAGTCCCGCTCACACTGCCGCCGAGGTTCACCCAGAACCACGTGGACCAACTGAGCCTGGCCTACCAGCACAACCCGGGTAGTCGAGCCCAGATGGACATGTTCTACTTTATGCCAAGTGATGGAAACAACGTGGGTTACCTGGAGTTTGGTCAGCTGAGGGAGGGGCCTGCCGTGTTTAACATACAGGTGAACCACAACACCACAGTGACCTCTATAGACAGCAGTGCTCATTACACCCACAGCACCAGCAACTAGAACACTCATCGTGTATGTCAGACCCAGGTTTCACCTGTAGGGGGTGGTGTTGGAAAAGTCACGAAGGTATGGAAACCATAAGGGGTCATTCAGAATGATCTGGAAATCATAAGAGTTGGAAATGAGTACATGATGGGATCAATACTCGGAGAAACAACCCGGCTCTTCACGGCCTCTTCTGGCCCTGCATGAAGTCCATCGGGCTGTCTGTTCTGAGCTGGACCTCACTCTGCTCCCGTCAAATTCTAAAGGATGTTAGTTCATATCCCTGCTGGGTTAGGGTTGTGGTGGTGAAGTGGTCGGTGCACTGGCTTCCTAAACAGGAGGCTCAAGACCGCCTGTGCCCTTTCTCCATGTAGTGTGGCATTGTGTCAGGAAGGGCCCCCGGCGTAAAACCTGTGCCGAAACAGGGTCTGCTACGGTGACCCCGAAAATCAACGAACAACTCTAAATTTTATGTGCACATTTACTGCCCCCTACTGGGTGTAAGAAGACAAGACATTTAGCTGCCCTTATTGGTTGTTAAATATTTTATAAGTATATGGTGACTGAACAATGTGTGCTAATAAATGAATAAATGACAGCAAAAACAGACTTTATAGAATAAAAAGATCAGTTTGTCTTTTCTGACCAGTTTGTTTAATATATATATATATATATATATATATATATATATATATATATATATATATATATATATATATATATATATATATATATATATTGGCACAGTTGTCTCGTTTGAGGACAGGCGATAAAGGGGTTAAATGAAAGAGCATACGACGCACTGATTGGACTTCTGGAGACAGCCTCATTATCTTTATTCACATTAAAAGTCGCTAGCACTTACTGACACGACCTCTCCCTTTTGCGTTGTCTTCCTTCTCCACTGGAAACCAAAAACCTGCACTTTTCAGGACTGCTTCGGTGATTGCAGCCAAAAACAAAACATTCCACCATTTTTCTGTGTGAAGTGATGCTGTGTTTGTGTGGTGAAGGGGTCACATTCCACAATATCATGCAGGGGTTCAAACTAGACTGGATGTGCCCAGTTATGTCAAAATAAAAAAGTATGGCACTCTGCGGTAAATCTGTGTGGAGTAGCCACTTCTCAAACACTGAGCGACTGTGCAAGAAGAAGAGTGAGGAAAGCCACCAAGACACCCAGACAACCCAGAAGTTGTTACACGCTTCTGTGGCCGTGACTGGAGAAATTATGCACAGTGTATGTTTTGAGTTTTGTATCAGCAGTTATACAGGAGGAGGATTCTCTTTCACCAAAACATCAAATCCAGGCTTGAATCCCAGATGTACCTTCTGGCAAATTGTAGCTGAACATTCAGGTCTTCGTTTTAAGAAAAATCTTCATCTGTACCACATCATCATGTTCTGTTGAAGATCTGCTCCTCAGATCCTGCACAGGATCTGAAGAGCCTGGAGCTGATGCCATCAGGAAGGTCATTTTAGACATTTTTATATTGAGATTCCATTTATTTTTGTATTTGAAATGACATAAATAAATTAAAATGTGTGAAATACCAAGGACCCGAATACTTTAGCAAGATACTGTGTGTGTGTATATATATATATATATATATATATATATGTATACACACACACACACATATCAATCAATTTTTTTTTTATATAGCGCCAAATCACAACAAACAGTTGCCCCAAGGCGCTTTATACTTGTATTGTGAGGCAAAAGCCATACAATAATTACAGAAAAACCCCAACGGTCAAAACGACCCCCTGTGAGCAAGCACTTGGCGACAGTGGGAAGGAAAAACTCCCTTTTAACAGGAAGAAACCTCCAGCAGAACCAGGCTCAGGGAGGGGCAGTCTTCTGCTGGGACTGGTTGGGGCTGAGGGAGAGAACCAGGAAAAAGACATGCTGTGGAGGGGAGCAGAGATCGATCACTAATGATTAAATGCAGAGTGGTGCATACAGAGCAAAAAGAGAAAGAAACAGTGCATCATGGGAACCCCCCAGCAGTCTACGTCTATAGCAGCATAACTAAGGGATGGTTCAGGGTCACCTGATCCAGCCCTAACTATAAGCTTTAGCAAAAAGGAAAGTTTTAAGCCTAATCTTAAAAGTAGAGAGGGTGTCTGTCTCCCTGATCTGAATTGGGAGCTGGTTCCACAGGAGAGGAGCCTGAAAGCTGAAGGCTCTGCCTCCCATTCTACTCTTACAAACCCTAGGAACTACAAGTAAGCCTGCAGTCTGAGAGCGAAGCGCTCTATTGGGGTGATATGGTACTACGAGGTCCCTAAGATAAGATGGGACCTGATTATTCAAAACCTTATAAGTAAGAAGAAGAATTTTAAATTCTATTCTAGAATTAACAGGAAGCCAATGAAGAGAGGCCAATATGGGTGAGATATGCTCTCTCCTTCTAGTCCCCGTCAGCACTCTAGCTGCAGCATTTTGAATTAACTGAAGGCTTTTTAGGGAACTTTTAGGACAACCTGATAATAATGAATTACAATAGTCCAGCCTAGAGGAAATAATGCATGAATTAGTTTTTCAGCATCACTCTGAGACAAGACCTTTCTGATTTTAGAGATATTGCGTAAATGCAAAAAAGCAGTCCTACATATTTGTTTAATATGCGCTTTGAATGACATATCCTGATCAAAAATGACTCCAAGATTTCTCACAGTATTACTAGAGGTCAGGGTAATGCCATCCAGAGTAAGGATCTGGTTAGACACCATGTTTCTAAGATTTGTGGGGCCAAGAACAATAACTTCAGTTTTATCTGAGTTTAAAAGCAGGAAATTAGAGGTCATCCATGTCTTTATGTCTGTAAGACAATCCTGCAGTTTAGCTAATTGGTGTGTGTCCTCTGGCTTCATGGATAGATAAAGCTGGGTATCATCTGCGTAACAATGAAAATTTAAGCAATACCGTCTAATAATACTGCCTAAGGGAAGCATATATAAAGTGAATAAAATTGGTCCTAGCACAGAACCTTGTGGAACTCCATAATTAACTTTAGTCTGTGAAGAAGATTCCCCATTTACATGAACAAATTGTAATCTATTAGACAAATATGATTCAAACCATCGCAGCGCAGTGCCTTTAATACCTATGGCATGCTCTAATCTCTGTAATCAAATTTTATGGTCAACAGTATCAAAAGCAGCACTGAGGTCTAACAGAACAAGCACAGAGATGAGTCCACTGTCCGAGGCCATAAGAAGATCATTTGTAACCTTCACTAATGCTGTTTCTGTACTATGATGAATTCTAAAACCTGACTGAAACTCTTCAAATAGACCATTCCTCTGCAGATGATCAGTTAGCTGTTTTACAACTACCCTTTCAAGAATTTTTGAGAGAAAAGGAAGGTTGGAGATTGGCCTATAATTAGCTAAGATAGCTGGGTCAAGTGATGGCTTTTTAAGTAATGGTTTAATTACTGCCACCTTAAAAGCCTGTGGTACATAGCCAACTAACAAAGATAGATTGATCATATTTAAGATCGAAGCATTAAATAATGGTAGGGCTTCCTTGAGCAGCCTGGTAGGAATGGGGTCTAATAAACATGTTGATGGTTTGGATGAAGTAACTAATGAAAATAACTCAGACAGAACAATCGGAGAGAAAGAGTCTAACCAAATACCGGCATCACTGAAAGCAGCCAAAGATAACGATACGTCTTTGGGATGGTTATGAGTAATTTTTTCTCTAATAGTTAAAATTTTGTTAGCAAAGAAAGTCATGAACTCATTACTAGTTAAAGATAATGGAATACTCAGCTCAATAGAGCTCTGACTCTTTGTCAGCCTGGCTACAGTGCTGAAAAGAAACCTGGGGTTGTTCTTATTTTCTTCAATTAGTGATGAGTAGAAAGATGTCCTAGCTTTACGGAGGGCTTTTTTATAGAGCAACAGACTCTTTTTCCAGGCTAAGTGAAGATCTTCTAAATTAGTGAGACGCCATTTCCTCTCCAACTTACGGGTTATCTGCTTTAAGCTACGAGTTTGAGAGTTATACCATGGAGTCAGACACTTCTGATTTAAAGCTCTCTTTTTCAGAGGAGCTACAGCATCCAAAGTTGTCTTCAATGAGGATGTAAAACTATTGACGAGATACTCTATCTCCCTTACAGAGTTTAGGTAGCTACTCTGCACTGTGTTGTTATATGGCATTAGAGAACATAAAGAAGGAATCATATCCTTAAACCTAGTTACAGCGCTTTCTGAAAGACTTCTAGTGTAATGAAACTTATTCCCTACTGCAGGGTAGTCCATCAGAGTAAATGTAAATGTTATTAAAAAATGATCAGACAGAAGGGAGTTTTCAGGGAATACTGTTAAGTCTTCTATTTCCATACCATAAGTCAGAACAAGATCTAAGATATGATTAAAGTGGTGGGTGGACTTATTTACTTTTTGAGCAAAGCCAATAGAGTCTAATAATAGATTAAATGCAGTGTTGAGGCTGTCATTCTCAGCATCTGTGTGGATGTTAAAATCGCCCACTATAATTATCTTATCTGAGCTAAGCACTAAGTCAGACAAAAGGTCTGAAAATTCACAGAGAAACTCACAGTAACGACCAGGTGGACGATAGATAATAACAAATAAAACTGGTTTTTGGGACTTCCAATTTGGATGGACAAGACTAAGAGACAAGCTTTCAAATGAATTAAAGCTCTGTCTGGGTTTTTGATTAATTAATAAGCTGGAATGGAAGATTGCTGCTAATCCTCCGCCCCGGCCCGTGCTACGAGCATTCTGACAGTTAGTGTGACTCGGGGGTGTTGACTCATTTAAACTAACATATTCATCCTGCTGTAACCAGGTTTCTGTTAGGCAGAATAAATCAATATGTTGATCAATTATAGATACATATATAGACAGATATATAGATATAGATATATAGTTATTTTCATTAGTTACTTCATCCAAACCATCAACATGTTTATTAGACCCCATTCCTACCAGGCTGCTCAAGGAAGCCCTACCATTAATTAATGCTTCCATCTTAAATATGATCAATCTGTCTTTATTATTTATTATTTATTTATTAAACCATTACTTAAAAAGCCATCACTTGACCCAGCTATCTTAGCTAATTATAGGCCAATCTCCAACCTTCCTTTTCTCTCAAAAATTCTTGAAAGGGTAGTTGTAAAACAGCTAACTGATCATCTGCAGAGAAATGGTCTATTTGAAGAGTTTCAGTCAGGTTTTAGAATTCATCATAGTACAGAAACAGCATTAGTGAAGGTTACAAATGATCTTCTTATGGCCTCGGACAGTGGACTCATCTCTGTGCTTGTTCTGTTAGACCTCAGTGCTGCTTTTGATACTGTTGACCATAAAATGTTACAGAGATTAGAGCATGCCATAGGTATTAAAGGCACTGCGCTGCGGTGGTTTGAATCATATTTGTCTAATAGATTACAATTTGTTCATGTAAATGGGGAATCTTCTTTACAGACTAAGGTTAATTATGGAGTTCCACAAGGTTCTGTGCTAGGACCAATTTTATTCACTTTATACGTTTCCCTTAGGCAGTATTATTAGACGGCATTGCTTAAATTTTCATTGTTACCCATTGATACCCAGCTTTATCTATCCATGAAGCCAGAGGACACACACCAATTAGCTGAACTGTAGGATTGTCTTACAGACATAAGGACATGGATGACCTCTAATTCCCTACTTTTAAATTCAGATAAAACTGAAGTTATTGTACTTGGCCCCACAAATCTTAGAAACATGGTGTCTAACCAGATCCTTACTCTGCATGGCATTACCCTGACCTCTAGTAATACTGTGAGAAATCTTGGAGTCATTTTTGATCAGGATATGTCCTTCAATGCGCATATTAAGTAAATATGTAGGACTGCTTTTTTGCATTTGCGCAATATCTCTAAAATCAGAAAGGTCTTGTCTCAGAGTGATGCTGAAAAACTATTTCATGCATTTATTTCCTCTAGGCTGGACTATTGTAAATCATTATTATCAGGTTGTCTTAAAAGTTCCCTGAAAAGCCTTCAGTTAATTCAAAATGCTGCAGCTAGAGTACTGACGGGGGCTAGAAGGAGAGAGCATATCTCACCCATATTGGCCTCTCTTCATTGGCTTCCTGTTAATTCTAGAATAGAATTTAAAATTCTTCTTCTTACTTATAAGGTTTTGAATAATCAGGTCCCATCTTATCTTAGGGACCTCGTAGTACCATATCACCCCAATAGAGCGCTTCGCTCTCAGACTGCAGGCTTACTTGTAGTTCCTAGGGTTTGTAAGAGTAGAATGGGAGGCAGAGCCTTCAGCTTTCAGGCTCCTCTCCTGTGGAACCAGCTCCCAATTCAGATCAGGGAGACAGACACCCTCTCTACTTTTAAGATTAGGCTTAAAACTTTCCTTTTTGCTAAAGCTTATAGTTAGGGCTGGATCAGGTGACCCTGAACCATCCCTTAGTTATGCTGCTATAGACTTAGACTGCTGGGGGGTTCCCATGATGCACTGAGTGTTTCTTTCTCTTTTTGCTCTGTATGCACCACTCTGCATTTAATCATTAGTGATTGATCTCTGCTCCCCTCCACAGCATGTCTTTTTCCTGGTTCTCTCCCTCAGCCCCAACCAGTCCCAGCAGAAGACTGCCCCTCCCTGAGCCTGGTTCTGCTGGAGGTTTCTTCCTGTTAAAAGGGAGTTTTCCTTCCCACTGTCGCCAAGTGCTTGCTCACAGGGGGTCGTTTTGACCGTTGGGGTTTTTCTGTAATTATTGTATGGCTTTTGCCTCACAATACAAGTATAAAGCGCCTTGGGGCAACTGTTTGTTGTGATTTGGCGCTATATAAATAAAATTTGATTTTATATATATATACACTCAACAAAAATATAAACGCAACACTTTTGGTTTTGCTCCCATTTTGTATGAGATGAACTCAAAGATCTAAAACTTTTTCCACATACACAATATCACCATTTCCCTCAAATATTGTTCACAAACCAGTCTAAATCTGTGATAGTGAGCACTTCTCCTTTGCTGAGATAATCCATCCCACCTCACAGGTGTGCCATATCAAGATGCTGATTAGACACCATGATTAGTGCACAGGTGTGCCTTAGACTGCAGTCCCAGCAGAAGACTGCCCCTCCCTGAGCCTGGTTCTGCTGGAGGTTTCTTCCTGTTAAAAGGGAGTTTTTCCTTCCCACTGTAGCCAAGTGCTTGCTCACAGGGGGTCGTTTTGACCGTTGGGGTTTTACATAATTATTGTATGGCCTTGCCTTACAATATAAAGCGCCTTGGGGCAACTGTTTGTTGTGATTTGGCGCTATATAAAAAAAATTGATTGATTGATTGATTGATGTGTATATATATATATATATATATATATATATATATATAAATAGCCAAGTGGTCTCTCTCTCTCTCTGTGTGTGTGTGTGGCTTCGATCACGCAAAAACCAGGGAGAACTGACATTTGCTGTTTGGCATGTTTATGTATTTTGGGTCAAGGATAAACACTGTTTTAAAAAACAGAAAGTTGATAAATATTTTTGGAGAAATCAGCAATTTTAGCTAACCAATAAACAATGAATATTGTGCTGCAATGCACCATGGGAGTTTGGGGTTTTAAATATTATTGTGGTTCGTGTTATTGATTTATTGTGATTTTGTTGTTCAGTTGGTTTAGTCATTTTAACAGTAAAGTTGCTCTTACCATGACTGAGTTCAGTCTCATGTTGAGTGAAACATGTATTGTGTTTGATCTCCACCCTGTTTGTGTCTCAAATTAGAAGCACCTGCATGCCTAAAGACAAGCTGTGCATGCAGCTTCTATCAGGGACAAACAGAGCACAGCTGACATTTGCTGTTTGGTGTGTTTATGTATTTTGGGTCAACAATGAACAGCACCAAAACGGAACATTGATAGGACTAACAGTTTTGGAGAAACTATGAATATTAGCTAACATTGATAATTACATTTTGGACTCGCACGCCTTTCCAGCAGGGGAGCAGTAAATCATCTTTATATTAAAAGCGTGGATGACACATGAATGACACAAGAAAGTGAAAAAACTTATTTCCATTGTGGTCCATTTAAAAATCAAATAGCAAAATAGATGTAAAAAAAAAAAAATAATAATAATAGTGTGTATATTATCACAAGAACCTAAACAATTCCTAAATACATTAAGACAATAAAATTACATAATTAACAAGAAATAAAAGGGCTGAGTAAAAATTGTTTAGATCGAAGGTTCTAAAATTCTTGGACTCACACACCATTCCAACTCATTGCATAATTTATTACCACCCTTGAAAAATGTCAGCTACCCATAAATTTTTAATTTAACCTTTATTTAACCAGTTTAGTCCCATTGAGATCGAGACCTCTTTTGCAAGAGAGACCTGGACAATTACAAAGTTTCCAATTCACCAAACCTGCATGTCAGCTGGAGTACCCGCAGGGAACCCACAGACACATGGAGAACACGCAAACACATAGAATGGCCACAGGTGGGAATCGAACCCATGGCCTTCTTGCTGTAAGGCAACAGTGCTAACCACTAAGACACCATGCTGCCCTCATAAGGTTCAGCTTTGTCCTCAACATAATGAATTTTATCATATTCACAGTTCATGAATAATATAATAGTTTATTTATATTATGTTTTCAGGTAAAAAAATAAATAAATAAATAAAATAGTGGTCTACATTATAAAACATTAAAGGCAAAAGAAAGAAAAATTAGCATACATAAATATCATTAAAAGAGTTAAGATAAAAATATATAAGTCAAATAAAGTAGTTATAAAGAACAGAATATAAATAGTTTTATTTGTAAAACTTTATTTTTTATTTTCTGCTGCAGCTTTATTCTGAAATGACAGCTGCTCAAAAACACGTGACAGGACCGCCCTCCAGTGGCAGAACTGCACTTTTGTCAGTTCTTCATTGTTTTGGTGGAAGTAAAGTTATTTGTGTGTCCATCAGGAGCTTCTGTTCTGATGGAACTCAAATGGACAAAATAACTGGAACTTTAGTGCAAAGTTCAACTGAACCAAGAACCTCGACCCTCTGTGTTTTAAATCAGGATGTTTGTGAGGAAAATCAGGTCTTTGTTTCAGAACATTGAGAACGCAGACACGGCGGGTCAGGAGGTCAGCCTGTCCTTTCCAGAGGAGAACAAGAAGTCCTTTGTTGCAGTCTGTTGAAATGATGAAGCACATGGTGTTCATCAGGTCAGGAGAACTATCTAGAACCTGGATTGGTTCAGCACTGAAGATCCCTGAAGCTTCTCCTCCCTGCAGAGTGGCTACAGTAAAGCAGGAAGGACCTGGGTTTGATTCCTGGGCATGCCACCTGTGTGTGTATGTCTTTGGACAAGACACTTCACAAAATGTTGTCCCAGTCCACCCAGCTGGGTTCCAGCTTTGGCTGGAGAAGTCACTGATGATGGAGATGTTCTATTTGAAATTGAAGTGTTGATATAAAAACATGAACTCTCTCTTTCTCATCACTGGAGCTTGTTTTCAGGTGGATCACGTGGACAGGACACCACCCAGTCTGACCACCAAGAGGAGTCCTAGTGCCGTGGTCCAGTTGGCCGACGGCATCGAGCGTTACGGAGTCTTTATCACCTCCAAACACTTGCAGACCTCTGACCCAGACAGCCCCACACAGGAGGTGGAGTTTTCCATCAGCAGGCCCCCACACTTTGGTTACCTGGAGAACGTTGTCACAGGTTCATTGTTATTCTACGTTTCCTCTGAGTTTGTACCTTTTAGTTACAGAACAAGAGTTTATTGCAATTAAAAAATAAAGTAAATCCAAAGAATTAACCCAACCATCCAGATCCCAAGTCAAGTCCTCGTTAGAAGCCACTGTTGCACCTTTATAAATTATTAATCTTTCTTTAAATTCTGGATCTGTTCCTAAATGTTTCAAATCTGCAGTGATTAAACTTAAGAAACCTAATCTTGACCCTAGTGTATTGACAAACTATCGGCTGATATCAAATCTATCATTTTGCTCTAAAGTTCTGGAAAACGTGGTGTCACGGCAGCTCGTAGACTATCTTACTGAGAATCATCTCTTTGACTGCAGTCTGCTTTTAGAAAATATCATTCCACAGAGACGGTTCTCAATAAGTGGTGAATAATCTTCTGCTTACAATGGATTTGGACACCACTACAGTTATGTTGCTGTTAGATCTCAGTGCTGCATTTGATACAGTGGATCATCATATTCTACTTGATAGGCTGGAAAATCATTTTGGGATTACTGGGAGTGCCCTTGCGTGGTTGACGTCATACTTGACCAGTTGTTCTGTTTTTTACAGTAACACTACCTCTAACCTTAGTGACATGAATTTGGGGTTCCACAGGGGTCTGTCTTAGGCCCCCTGCTTTTCTCTCTTTATATAGCACCCCTTGGGCACATATTGTGGCGTTTTGGGATTACCTTTTGTTGCTATGCTGATGATATTCAGTTATACATGCAGATAACTGCTGGTAATCTCGTTCACATAAAATCCTTAGAAGATTGTCTTGCATCAGTCAGAAGATGGATGTCTAGTAACTTCCAACTTTTAAATTCTGATAGGACTGAAATGATGGTTCTTGATCCAGTGAGACATCGGCATCAATTTGACCAGTTAACGCTCGGCTCGTGTGTCATACATCACACTGACAAAGTGAGGAACCTTGGGATAATTTTTGATCCTACATTGTCCTTTGACCTCCACATTAGATATATTACAAAGACCGCTTTCTTCCACCTGAAAAATATAGTGAAGATTGGTTCCATCCTGTCTATGGCTGATGTTGAGACCCTGATCCATGCGTTTGTCTCTTCTAGATTGGACTACTGCAATGTTCTATTTTCTGGTCTACTGCAATCCAGCATTAGGGGTCTCCAACTGGTCTCCAAAATGCTGCAGCCAGACTTGACAAGAAGCAGAAAGTTTGACCACATTACACCCATTTTGTCATCTCTTCACTGGCTTCCTGTCCCAGTGAGATCAGATTTTAAGGTTCTGCTACTAGCCTATAAAATTGTTCATGGACTGGCACCTCCCTACCTAGCTGACCTAATTAAACCTTACGTACCGGCTGGGTTCTGTGTTCTCAGGGTACAGGACTACTTTGTGTCCCTAGGGTGAATAAGAAGTCTGCGGGTCACAGAGCTTTCTCTTATCGTGCCCCTGTTCTGTGGAATGATCTCCCTGCATCAATAAAACAGTCAGATTCTGTAGAGACTTTCAAGCCCAGACTTAAGACGCACTTATTTTCCCTTTCGTACGGCTAGCATACTGGTATAGTATGTTACTATGCTTTTTACTCTTTTAATTCATTTTATTAGTAAATGGAGCGGGCCGAGACCTCAACTAAATTCTGGGTCTTTTAGTGAAGTTTAGGACTAGTGGCCGGCGATCACTTTAGTATTTCTTCTGTTTTTCTTGTTGTTTAATGCTGACAAATTATACAGTATTTCTTGTCTTTCTGATGCCTGATTCTGTTTTTTCTCTGTTTAAGGTGCAGCTCCATCCAGAGATGGGAGTTGTATTTGTGCTGGAGACCCTCCTGTCCTGTGCACCAATAGCATTTCCTGTATATTCATTTTGTGAATTGTTCTGTAATTTATGTCTGTATCATGGCCCAAGCAGAGGGTCACCCCTTTGACTCTGGTCTGCTTGAGGTTTCTTCCTCAGAGGGTGTTTTTTTTCTTACCACTGTTGCTCTGGGGGTTGATAAGGTTAGACCTTACCTGTGTGAAGTGCCTTGAGGCAACTCTGTTGTGATTTGGTGCTATATAAATGAAAATAAATTGAAATTGAAATTCTACCTGAATCCAGTTGATTTTTCCAGAACCTCATAGCATTCGTCAGTCCAAAGTGCTTTATAGGAGCAAGGTTCAAAACTAGGAAGAGGCCAGGACACAGTGGAGGGACTACAGTTCCCAGCTGGCTTAGGAATTCCAACATAATGAACATAACCTAACCAGTGAAAACCAACACAAAGCAATGAAACTAATCGGTGAAAGCTAACCAACACAAACTAACCAGTACAGACTAATCAGTGTAAACTAACAATTCAAAGTAATGAAACTAACTGGTGAAATCGAGACAACACAAACTAACCAGTGACTCATAGTAATGAAAATAATCAAACTCGGACAAACATCACAAACTACAAACTAACCAGCACAGACTAATGATGACCTGGTTGTGTTCTTTAGTTTCTCTGTGTTTCTAAACCCAGTGTCGCCGACTGAACGGTCCCCCCCAAAAATCGGTCTGCCCTGCCTTCACTGCGTGTGATCAGCCGCGGTTCACCGATGGTAACCTCGTTTTCTGCTTCGAACTGACTTTAGAATGATTTAAGAGGTTTTACTTTGTCATCTGATGGTTAATAATCACATTAATCCATTTGATCACTTTGGGTGAAGAGAGTCAGACTCAGAGAGTCAGACTCAGATGAGCTTCTGAGCTCTGAAATGACGTATGTGCAGTAAAGGCAGGGCGGACCCATTTTTGGGGGGGACCGTTCGGTCGGCGACACTGGGATCACCTCCAGACGGTTCTCTTGTTGTTTGCTTTACTGTTTTTGATCTATGGCATTTCGGGCGGTCCATCTGAAGGTGAGTCTTGGTTCTTGTGACTCTCTGACCAGGTGCTTACATCAAAGGTCGTTTCACCCAGAAGGACGTGGACCGGCGTGCCGTGACCTTCATCGTTCCCGCCAACACGGAGGTGACGGCTGACAGCTTCCAGTTCATGCTGACTGACCCGGCAGGAAACACTGCGCTGCCCGAAACGTGAGTTTGATCTGCCGTGACCTTTGTGCCAGATACGATGTTTCCTTCATATTTCATATCACATACGAACATTTAGTTACGTCAGGTAGCGTGCGCCGGTTTTGCACATTTTGGCATCTGCAACTCCACGGAACTGCCTTGGTTCCTGGATGACAGTCACCCGGGCAGACGATAGATTGTTTTAACCTTCCTGCTCTCCATCCGTCTGACTGCCAAACTAAAATGGGTGGAGCTTTATCATGGACCCGCCTCCACCTGGAGCTACAAGTAAAGGTCCAGTTCTGAAACCGTTCCACTGTTGAGTCCTGTGGTTCAGACCGACTTTTCCCCCCAAATCCTGAAAACGGCACCTGATTGGCGACTGGTTTCCTGCTGTTTGGAAGCTGTCCTGGAACCGGTGCTGGATCACGTCCGGTCCAGAGTTCTTTGACAGATCGACTCCTTTAGTGGAAGATGTTTCAGAATTCACACATTCAGCAACAAATAACTTCAAACTTCACTGAGTTATTTTACAGCTGTGTTACTGTTTGTATTTGGTGTTGGACTCACCCGAGTGTCTCGTCTAGACTGGAGGTGTCCTGGTCCCGGGTCCAGCTCTCAGCAGCCGTCTACAGAACCTGTGAGACAGCGGGGACGCTCCAGATCCAGATCCAGCGCAGCGGCACGAGTGTGGACCCGGCTTACACAGCCATCCAGGTGTGATAAACGTCATGTGATCACTCTGATGGAGCATGACTCCGCCTCCTGCCACAGGAGGGTGGAGCTTATGTCAACAGTGAACAGATTCAACTTTTATTTAAAAAATGTATTCAAATTTACAGCAAGAGTCTGCATGATATTAAAATAAATTTTTGTCTGATTTTAAAATGAGATATTTTTCTTTGACATTCATGTCTGATGATGTCAAAGATCCTAATCCTGATCTTAATCCTGATCCTGATCCTGCCTTGTGTTGGTCGTCTGAGGTCAGAAATGTGGCTCATTAACACTTGGCTGGTTTCTGCTGGTGCAGGTGGACGGAGGATCGGCCAAACCTGGAACAGATTTCACCCACAGCACAGCCGGTCTGATCCAGTTTGATCCAGGTCTGACACAGCTTCATGAAGCACTGTTCAAACACACCAGTTTAGCTGACCTCCGCTTAGCTACTAAAGAGCAGACGCCGCATCGAACACTGCTGCCTGTTGGCGCTGACGAGCCGTGCGGCCGCCATCTTGCAGTGGTCACCTGACCCGCTCCACTCAGTGCTGTTTGACAGATGCAGCACATTTAATCATGATCATCATCATAACTCTCTGAATACTAAACTGATTTTCACACGGTTTTTTGTCTGCAAACGTCACACATGTAGCTACGATATGAACAAATGGTTCATTGTATTTTAATATTCATAGTGGGATTAACACTAACAGAATATTATGATACAGACTGTAGACAGACATTTTACAAACACTGTGAACACACACATTATACATATATACACACACACACACACTAATATATGACAGAAGCAGATAGTGGCAGTAAAAGTCAAGTATTTTAGTAATTTGAAGAGACAATATATGATTAGGCTACATGTAAATATTATTTATATAAACAAAGTACTGACTGATGAATACATTATATTTCTAGATAAAACATAACAAATATAAGTAATATGTCAGAGACAATGAAAATATATATATATATATATATATATATATATATATATATATATATATATATATATATATAATAAAAAGGCATACAGTCGAACTGGCAACGCAACGTCACATCGGTGATGCGGCTCATTGCATCATTAAAGCTGGAGAGAGTTAGAGCCCAAAACAGTGACGCCATCTCTCCTGATGATCTCAACACCAGATTCCGGTCTGCAGAGCTTTTCACCGTCATACAGCACAGGAAGCTGTTTTCAACTAACTAACTAAATATATATGTATGTAAATTATATATGGAGCATCAATCTGATCAATATATCAGAGAAAATTCTATCATATATAGAGTATCATTCATACATATATAAAAGAATTATATATCAGAAAAATAATATATACAACCCCAATTCCACTGAAGTTGGGACGTTGTGTAAAATGTAAATAAAAACAGAATACAATGATTTTCAAATCCTCTTCAACCTATATTCAATTGAATACACCACAAAGACAAGACATTTAATGTTCAAACTGATAAACTTTGTTTTTGTGCAAATATTTGCTCATTTTGAAATGGATGCCTGCAACACAAAAAAGCTGGGACAGTGGTATGTTTCCCACTGTGTTACATCACCTTTCCTTCTAACAACACTCAATAAGCGTTTGGGAACTGAGGACACTAATTGTTGAAGCTTTGTAGGTGGAATTCTCTCTCATTCTTGCTTGATGTACGACTTCAGTTGTTCAACAGTCCGGGGTCTCCATTGTCGTATTTTGCGCTTCATAATGTGCCACACATTTTCAATGGGCGACAGGTCTGGACTGCAGGCAGGCCAGACTAGTACCTGCACTCTTTTACTACGAAGCCACGCTGTTGTAACACGTGCAGAATGTGGCTTGGCATTGTCTTGCTGAAATAAGCAGGGACGTCCCTGAAAAATTGTTGCTTGGATGGCAGCATATGTTGCTCCAAAACCTGGATGTACCTTTCAGCATTGATGGTGCCATGTGTAAGTTGTCCATGCCATGGGCACTAACACACCCCCATACCATCACAGACGCTGGCTTTTCAACTTTGCACTGGTAACAATCTGGATGGTCTTTTTCCTCTTTTGTCCAGAGGACACAACGTCCATGATTTCCAAAAGCAATTTGAAATGTGGACTCATCAGACCACAGCACACGTTTCCACTTTGTGTCTGTCCATTTCAAATGAGCTCGGGCCCAGAGAAGGCGGCGGTGTTTCTGGATGTTGTTGATGTTTGGCTTTCACTTTGCATGGTCGAGTTTTAACTTGCACTTGTAGATGTAGCAACGAACTGTGTTAACTGACAATGGTTTTCTGAAGTGTTCCTGAGCCCACGAGGTAAGATCCTTTACACAATGATGTTGATTTTTAATGCAGTGCCACCTGAGGGATCGAAGGTCACGGGCATTCAATGTTGGTTTTCGGCCTTGCTGCTTACATGTAGAAAGTTCTCCAGATTCTCTGAATCTTCTGATTATATTATGGACTGTAGACGATGGAATCCCTAAATTCCTTGCAATTGAACGTTGGGAAACATTATTATTAAACTGTTGGACTATTTTTTTCACACAGTTGTTCACAAAGTGGTGATCCTCAACCCATCTTTGCTTGTGAATGGCTGAGACTTTTGGGGATGCTCCTTTTATACCCAATCATGACATTCACCTGTTTCCAAACAGGTGTTCTTTGAGCATTCATCAACTTTCCCAGTCTTTTGTTGCCTCATCCCAGCTTTTTTGAAACGTGTTGCAGGCATCCATTTCAAAATGAGCAAATATTTGCAAAAAACAATAAAGTTTATCACTTTGAACATTAAATATCTTGTCTTTGTGGTGTATTCAACTGAATATAGGTTGAAGAGGATTTGCCAATCATTGTATTCTGTTTTTATTTACATTTTACACAACGTCCCAACTTCACTGGAATTGGGGTTGTAACTAACTAGCTACATCTACTAAATTCAGGCGTCTCCAATCAGAAAGCTTCACGCCGTTGCCATGACGCCCAGATCGAAGTGGTGGTTTTCTCACGCCGTCGTCTCGTCTTTCATTCAGGCGTCAATGTGAAAACCTGGAACATTTACCTGATCGACGACGGTCTGGAGGAAAACCACGAGACCTTCACCGTCACCCTGAAGAACCAAAAGAACGCTGTCCTGGGCCAAAGGACATCTGCCAGGGTGGAGATCATCGACCCCAGAGGAGGTCAGAGGTCAAAACTTCAGTAACAGTCGTAGAGTCAAACTGGATTTGTTCCAGTCAGAGGATTAAACTTGATCCTGAATAAGAACAACTAAAGCTTTGTAAAGTGATTCAGATTGGAGGTCAGACTTCAGGTCTGAGTGGAAGGACAGATGAGGATACTAAGACTGGTTTTTAGACTGATCTGGGCACCACACGTTTTTGTCTTTTAAACAAATGCTTGCTGGCAGAGATGAGCAGCTAGCGGCAGCACTCTGAGTGAATGACTCCTGGTCCTGTTTCCTGTCAGGGAGGTGCCTCCCCGATGACCTGAGGGTGGAGGAGGCTGAAGGGAGGTCCCCACCTTCTCACCCAGAGGTGGACCACGAGGACCCCGTCACCGACATCGAGGCCAAGCTTCTCTGGGAGAACAGACCACACCCACCCCGAGGTGACGTCCCACACCGGCGGTCTGACCTGGACTATGTAGAGGGGGAAGTAGAACCACAGGACCAGGTGGCCCCCAGCTTCATTCACATCCATCCTCAAAACACCAGGGCGGTGCCGTGGTTAGGCCCTGGTGGAGCTGGACAATCCAGGGTGGGTGTTTCTTCCTGTTCCAGGTCAAAGAAGTACCCCTCTGTTAATGAAACACTGCGTGAATGAACCTTGTGCTGGTGTTCAGGTCCAGCTGGCAGGAGACAGAAGATCTGAGGAGAAGGTCTGGACGGTAAGACTCACTCTGAGCTGGTTCTGTTTTTGACTTTGTTTGTAGGATTACTGTTCATGTGGATCAGGATGCTTTAAATCAATCAGGAACTCCACACCTGGTCCTGCCTGCACAGTAAGAACCGGCAGGTGGGGCTGCTGCACCTGCTGGTTTGGTCCAATTCCAGATGGAAATCTGGATGTTTGAAGCTGGGTCTGAGGACATCTGGGATTTGCCAGACTGAGGACCTGTCAAGGACCGTGTGTATGCAGGCGTGCAGTGACTTTCCCACGTGAAACAAACCCACACACAGGTGTCTTAAGCTCAACCTGGGATGATCTTCCTTTCCAAGACTAATGTATCAATCAACCATCCAGTCTGGACGTGTAAACGTAGACTTGGTGTGAGCATAACTTACGAACTTCTCTCCATATGGCAGCTATAAATTCCGTGTTGCTGAACTTTTGTCCAAAGGTTGACGTTAAAGAAAAGGGTTTAAAGTCTGTTTGCTTCCTGTTCAGTTCCACAGCCTGACTCCTCTCCGGCTGGAGGAAGTCGGTCCGGACAGCTCCGAGTGGAACTGGTCGCCTCACTCACGCAACCTGCAGGAACTCCAGGTCAGCGACACATCGCAGACAGACAACCCCGGACACAAAGAGCACGTGGAGTTACACCAGCACAAGGTAGCGGCATGCTGAGAGATCGTTCTGCCGTTAACGTTGCCCAAAACGTCTGCGGCTAAAAACGTTCAGGCAACAGACCTGATGATGTCCATGTGTCGGTGTGTGTCTCTGCAGGCGGGTCGGTCTGTAAGCAGCTCCTGTCCTGATGGCTGGACTCACCACAGGAGGCGCTGTTACATCCTCAGCTCCTCTGTGGCGAGCTGGGCGAGCGCCGAGCGGAGCTGCTCACTGCTGTAAATAAAACATTTCTGTTTTCTACTCAACTCCGCGGAGCCGATGGGGACGGGGGAGGGGCTCAAAGTATTCAATAACATCAATTCTGAGAGCGTTTGCTGGTGCAGCGATTTGCCACATCCACATCACGAGGGAACCGCCTTGGGTTCTGGATGGCAACCGGCCAGGCAGACACCTGGTCCATTCCCACATCTCTAAAACAGCCAGGTGAAGCCTGGACGCTCCCTTGACCTTCTCCAGATACTGAGGTCCTCAACACTGGATCATGCACAGAGAAACAGGTCATGTGGCCAAAACAAACTACTGAGGACCATTTTGAATTGCTGCCATGAAATTTTATCAAAATGGACAAACCTGCTGCATCATTTTTTCACTTTGATTTTGAATTCAGCCCCCTGTAGGTTGACGGTTTTCATTTCCATGAAATGATGTGGCATCGTTTCACTCAGGTGTCAACCTGAGTCCAGAAAGGCCAAAGAGGCTGCAGGTTTCTGTGTAAGCACCAACTCCAGCAGGTGATCTCACTGAGGAACAGCAAACGGGACGAGTTCCCGGGTCAGGTTGATACCTGTGCCCTCATTCTAAGCACATTACAGTCCCCATCAGGAAACATATCAGCAGGAAATTTTTTGTCCCCATTGAGATCTGATGCGTTTTCAAAGTGCTCCTTTAATGTTTTGGAGCAGTGTATTATTAACGATTAATACTAATAGTACTGTGCGTGCACTGTGACCCCACTGATGTCAGGCGCCTCTGACTGTTACAACACTGGACTTTAGACCTGGTTTTTGGTCATCAGAGGCTCTGGTTCCTATCCTGGGCTCTGACACACCCCTGGACAGGCTCACCAGAGATCACACATGTTCATCAAAATTAAAGTGCACGTAATATAAATTGATAATAACACGCTTACTGGTTAAGCAACAGTAAAAGGCTGTAAGTTCCTGAAGACAGTGGACAGTAGAGGAAGGCCGTTGTCTCAACAGGACGCTGAAGTCCTGCAGTCTTGTGAGATGTGGCTGCTGAGCAGTGAGTCAAGTCTTTACCAGGGTTTCGAAAGAGTTTTTGGATTCAGTTGGGCTTTAGTTGAAGGGATAGTTACTGAATTGCACCTGTTCCATGAGACTGGTGGGACTGTCTGTTGTCACACGGTGATTCTCTGAGCATGATCCAGGAAGATCATCGCTGAGTGTCCAAGGACTGGACTGGGTCAAGAAAATGCTTATGGAATGTAGATCGTTGGTTTCTGTCACGGTGATCAGCAGGTAAAACCCGTAACAGTTCCACTGCAAACCGGGCTTGTTCAGCTTAGTTAGCAACCCAGGTGGACTCAGTGTGGAATAACTAAAGCCATCACATGTAGAAGGAAGTCCAAACACAGGAAGACATGGTGAGACACCTGGAACTGTAGTGCTGGTTGGGAGCATGAACACAGAGTTAAAGTATTTAAGAATCAGTTGTAGAAGATAAAAGAACTTGTCGCACGGTTTTTAACGTCCCAGTTAGCAAGACAACATAAAGTACTTGTGATTATCAGTCTCTCTGCACACACGTGCTAATAATTAGTGATCCGTGATGTATTTTATTCCTCTCACTCTGAGCATAAGCAGGTGCATTTCCGGAAAACGTCTCACTCGGCAGTTCTCAATTCTGTGACGCACATTTTAGAATGAGCAGAAACATCCCAATGCCTGACAGAGGGAAACGAATCTGCTCCATCCAAAAACAGCTTCTGAGCTGCTGTTCGAAAGTGACGGCTCGGATTTACAAACAGGAGACGACATGCTTCACCCTGAAACTCTAACTTTTTCAGAGTGTCGGGTTTTGGAACCTAAAGTGTGGCGATGCGCTGTTTGTTTACTGAAGTGGGGACGTCTGCATGATGCTGTTTTTAACAGACTGCCTGGACATGGAGATGTATTTCTTACATTGGAAAGTCAGAATACATTAATTCCAGGAGTTCATGGACATTACTTAACGTGCCACAATCATGAGAGAACTAAAGGCGGCGCTGCAGCCAGCCATCGCGCACGTGCTTCTTTGATCATGTGGAGTTTACATGTGCAAAACAATCTAACACGGTGAGTCTGGCATGTTAAGGATTTTACTCCTTTTGTGTTTTGTGGCTACTTTTTTTTTTTACTTTGAGTTTGAATTTGGAGCTGGAATGTGTGTGTGTGTGTGCGCACATGCGCTGTGCAGGTGATGAGAGGCTCCTGCCACTGTGAACATAAACATTTCCATGACGGTTTTCCTCAGCAGCAGATGTATTTTTTAGATTTTATTGATAACAACACTCATAATTATTTGTGGTCAAAGCTGATCCTGGAGCAGAGATGGTTTTTAACAGGCTGCGTTTCTGACTCGTGGCTGTGCAGCTGCACTAAACCTTCTCACAGCTGCTCCTTTTACCGTGACTGCACCAGAATGAACAGATTTCACTTAAAAATGAGTAGTCAGAACACGTCATCACACTTACGTAAACTGTGGAATTAATCTGTGCCTCTGTTCTTAATGTTATCGGATACATTCCATTCCTGGGACCTTCTAATAGCGATGTCACTTGTCGGAAACACACGAGTACTTGGTTTCGGACGTCTCCGTAGCTGTTTGTTGTGAATGCTGTATACTTTGAAACCGGTCGCGGACGTGGACAGACTATCCTGGTGGATCATCAGATGGTCACTGACAGACTAAATTTAAACGGTTATGATTTCAGTGCGACACGTCCTTTAAATATGAGTGAAGACACAAATGGTAACAAAGTGTTCTCACGTGACGTCTGGTTGGACAGGTTGAACAGCAGCCTGAGCCGCGCGCGCTCCAGGAAAGACATCAACTGGATGTGGAAGTTTGCAGGGAAGAAGTCGTTTTGGATCGGTGAGAAAATACTAATAAAAAAAAAAAAAAAAGGATTTTATAGTTCATCACTGAAATGTTTATGTTCGGTTTCTAATGGCTAACGCTTCATGTTTCACAGGACCGTCTGCTCGTCCACACAGCCGCTCTGTGTCTCTGTTCAAACTGAAGGGGGCGCCACCGGGTCAGATCAGCTCTGACGTGGGCTCAGAATGTGTGCTGGTTGAAAACCCTCGACGGTGGATTTCTACAAACTGCTCTGCTGATACACAACACAGGTTCATCTGCTCAACCTCGACTCTGACTCACTGAGTGCGTTCAAAGGTCTCAACCAATCAGAACAAGTCGCTGTTCAGCCCCGACACTCTCAGCCAATCAGAACGAGCCGCTGTTCGGCCCTGATGCTCGTCTCCACTTTTATCTAAAACGTCTGTTTGTTCTCTTGAGCTGATTTCCACTAAACCTGATTTGTGGCTGAAAGTCAAGAGCGGAATTTAAAAGGTTAATTTTGGCAAAGGTCAAGATCACTGAGGTTGAAGGTCATGGAAGTAGATTTTTAGCCTAATTTGAACCAATCACAGCACACACACACACGTCGGTGGGTCCCTGAATCATTCAGGTGGAGGTCAGTGATGTGATCTGCTGGGTGTTTTCGGCCTGCGCTGCACCTGATGCCTCGACAGAATTCTTGCATCGACTTCTTGGACCCGGACATGAATGCCATCATGTCGGCTGATTTTGGTAACGCCCCTTTTTTGAAACACAAGAAAGTCACAAATATTTTAGTGACATTTTGACAGAACAAACAGAAGCATTTTCATTAACATTCTAAGACTGTGGGTGGAGTCTCACTGTGGGCGGGGCCCATTCAGTTCGACCACACACACGTCAGGTAACGTCAAAATAACTAATTCAGTAATCAGCGATTTCCTCAACAACTCCAAAATTCCAGACAGAATATTTTGGGTAACAACTCCAAAATGAAAAGACTCAGCTGTGGGTGTCAGGGGTTGATGTCCAATGTGTGGCCCGTGGCCCACATTTGGCCCACACTGTGTTTCTGGCCGGCCACGATAATTAATAAATTAACTGCATATAAATAAATTACTGTTAAACAGATTAAACAGTGGACTTTTCTGATTATTTTGAAATTTAAAATTACAGTCAGTGTTCATTTCCTGTACAACATATTTAATTGTATTTTTTGTGTATTTACTTCACACAATATGAATTATGATTATTTTTGTCCTCTGATCTTCCATCCAGATCAATTTATGGACCAACAAAGGAGGGTTTTGGGTTAAAGGTTTTCTGGTTTAAAGTGAATGAGAGATATAAACCAGTCAATTAAATAAAGTCTCTCTGTGTATTTATGTCTAAGAGTCATTTTTCACATGCAATTTTGTTTAATGTGGGTGTTTTTTTTATTTTTTTTACAGTCAAATAGTGTTAAAATTACAATAATATTAATCACACTGATCATAAACTAATATAATTACAGTTACCAGCTGCTCAAACTTTCTTCACTTTTCCCATACTTTTGTCTGTGGGTTTATTCTTGTTATATATATATATATCATTAATTTAAAAGAAAAACAGAAAAGCAGAAATGAATACACCACAAGACATCGAATGAAAAGGAGCAGAGGGAAGAACAAGTCTTACATTTTCTGCCCCTTTTTACAATACATCAAACTTTCTTCACTTTTCCCATACTTTTGTCTGTGGGTTTATTCTTGTTATATATATATATATCATTAATTTAAAAGAAAAACAGAAAAGCAGAAATGAATACACCACAAGACATCGAATGAAAAGGAGCAGAGGGAAGAACAAGTCTTACATTTTCTGCCCCTTTTTACAATACAATCTTTCAATTTTAAGCATCATTATTCAACATTATTTAACAGATTACATTTTTTTTACTTTGTCACATACCACTGACTTATTTCATAATTTTAGCCATTATTTAAAAGATTACATTTTTAACAGGTTTAGACTTTTTTAGACTTAAAACATTTTAGACATTATTAACAGATTACATTTTAGACTTTGTCACAACCCACTGACTTATTTCATAGTTTCATACTTACTTAATACATCTAGTTTAATAAGTTTTTTAAATAATTTAAGCAACCTTGATTCTTTGATTTCTTTGTTGAGGTTGTTCCATAATTTTACACCATTCACTGCAATACTCCGTTCCTTTACTTTGGTTCTGAATCTTGGTTTTTTAAAGACTTCTATTCCTTTCAAATTATAACTACTTACTCTTTTTTCAAACATATTTTGAATGTTTATTGGTAGGGTATTTTTATTAGCTTGGTGCACTGTTTGTAATATTTTCAAATCAACTAAATCATGAAATTTAAGTACCCTATACTTAATGAATAATGGATTAGATGGATCTCTAAAACAACTATTGCTAATCATTTTTAAAGCTCTTTTCTGCAGAATAAATAATGGTTGTGTATAAGTTTTACATGTTGATCCCCAGATTTCTACACAATAAGTTAAATATGGGACAATCAATGAATTGTACAATGTTAATAAACCATAACTATTTAACGAAAATTTTACTTTATGCAAAACAGCAATGGCTTTCGCTATTTTTCCTTTTGTGTAATTTATGTGTGACTTCCATGTAAGATCTTGATCAATCATGACTCCTAGAAATTTCATTTCTTTTACCCTTTGTATGTCCATTCCATCTATTTTTAATGACACACCATTTTTTTCCACTCTGTCATTAAACAATATGAAATTTGTCTTAAGATTTAGTGACAATCTGTTTATATCAAACCAATGTTTAACTTTTCCAACTCTGTATTTATCACTTGTACTACTTCCTGTATATCTGATCCAGAGTAAAATAATGTATCATCAGCAAATAATATGCTGCCAAGTACTTTAGATACATTCACAAAGTCCATTGATATACAAAATAAACAGTTTGGGTCCAAGTACCGACCCTTGTGGTACTCCATAAATAATGTTATACAATTCTGATTTAGTATTATTTATCTGAACAAACGGTTTTCTATTTTCTAAGTAGCTTTTTACCCACTGATGTGCAATCCCTCTAATTCCGTATTGTTGTAACTTGTGAAGCAATCTTGAGTGGTCGATAACATCAAAAGCTTTTTTCAGGTCGATAAAAATACTTACAAAATAATCCTTATTATCTATTGCTGTTGATATTTTCTCTGTTAATTCCATAATTGCCATAGCTGTCGAATGTTTTGTTCTGAATCCATACTGAGCATGATTTAAAATATGATGTTTCTCAATGAATTTGTCCAACCTTGTGACAAAAACTTTTTCCATAATTTTAGAAAACTGTGGAAGCAATGATACTGGCCTGTAATTTGAAAAATTATGTTTGTCTCCATTTCTATATAATGGGACTACCTTGGCAATTTTCATTTCGTCTGGGAAAATTCCTGTTGACAGAGACAGATTACAAATGTAAGTGAATGGTTCAATAACAGTTTCTATTATACTTTTTACAGTCATCATGTCTAAATCTTCATAGTCAGTTGACCTTTTGCTTACACAGTTTTTACAATATTTCTTATTTCATCTTTTTCCACATTGTCAAGGAAAATACTACTGACCATATTTACAAGTGTATTTAATTTATCTTCTACTATTGGTTTATTTCCCACCAGACTTGATCCCACATTTAAAAAATAATCATTAAACTCATTTGCAACTTCTTTTATGTCATATATCTCTTTATTTTCCTTGACAAAGTAATTTGGAAAAGTTGATTTCATTCCATCACTTTCAATCACACTATTTATAATTCCCCATGTTGCCTTTATATTATCTTTACTCTTATTTAATTGTTCACTATAATAATCTTTTTTTTTGTTTCCTAATTATTGTCAATAGTTTATTTTTATATTTTTTGTATCTGTGTTCTGTTTCCTTTGTTTGCATTTTTAAAAAGCACCTATATAAATAGTTTTTCTTTATACAAGCATTTTTTATTCCCTTAGTCAGCCATGGTTTATTTACGCTTTTCTTACTAATTTTTATTAATTTACAGTTTTTATTATATGATTTCATCAGTATTTTCATAAATGAATTATATGCTACATTAACAGATTACTGCAAAAAAAATACTTTGTATTCCAGGGTACCATTTCAATATTTCAGCAGATTTTGACTGAAAATTTGCTGCTAAAATGCAACAAAGTAAACCTTCTCAACAGCATTATTCTTTGAGGTGACAAAAGTAAACAGGGAGCTAACATATTAGCTCGCTGTGTCACAAAAAAAAAAAAAACTTTTAAAATGTGTCTGAATAAAGTTTTTAAAAAGAATGATGCCATCATTAGATGATACTAATAAACTCGCTTCCCCCTTCTGCGGCGGCGGCGGTGCAGTTTTAGCTGCAGCCCCCCATTCCTCCCCCAGGCTGACGGCGGCGCATCTCAGGGTTGCTGTGTGACCTTCACCCACTTGCCTCAATTCGGATAACGGACTTCTTCAAACTTAGTGCACATAAACAATGTCAAATGTGTATGTGCTGTCTTTAATTCTGATGTGTGCCATTATTACAGTAAACAAGTAATAATTGTGGACTAATTGCTGTTTGAGGTAACTTGAGTGTAAACATAATTTCTCCACTGTGAGATCAATAAAATATATCTCATCTCATGTCAACTCTTGGCTTATTATCGCGGTAGCTAGCATGCCTGGTTAGTATGGAGGTCGCTCTGAAATGAACGATTCTTGTGAATCACCTGTTTTGGCTCGAGTGCGTTCACTATGTCTGTTACATCACAAAAAGTCACTGAACTGAACAGATGAAGTCATAAAAAGACTAAGTGTGCTAACAGACTAAACTTCCAATCTCAACGGAATGCATTTTATGCTAATTTATGGATCACAAAACAACAAATCAGGAAAAAGTCAGAATATGAAAAAAAAAAAAAAACATTCTTTGATCAACTTTTATTTCCTCTTTGACTGCAGAAAGTTTGAACACAAAATGTTTCTTTTGTTTCTGGTCAATTTCATTTCATTTACTACTAAACTTCCATTTCTGTATTTAAAATGTTTAGTTCATCACCTTTTCTGAAGCTTCTTTATTGTTGCGACATCACTGGGAATCCTCTTTAACCTCCGACAGTAAAATGAAACGTAAACACCAACGGATGTGGCGGCTGTAAAAGCCACAGCCAATCACCTTGCACCGGCCCGGCTGTCTGTCAAACTACCCTGAGTGCGTCGTAGCTCCGCTCCAGCTAACCGGGGATCTTTTTGCTGGGGATTTTCCTGTCTCCAGCAGGGGGCAGTAATGCTGCACCCAGTTGCCAGACATGGTTTTCCAGTGTGAAGCTCAGATTTAGTTTTTCCATCAGGACATGAATGCTACATTAATGACACGCCTACAGTTTCCCGCCTCTCTGTGGTGTGGGTGTGGCCTAGCTGAGGATTTTGTGGTACGGGTACAGGGGGCGGGACGAAGTGAATGCCCGGATGTCTGTGATGGGCGTGGCTCCCTGAGGTGACAGCAAGGATTTTTTTTTTTTCGAACTTTATTTTAGCAAATACAATGACAAACAAGTGAACAAAGCACAAGGCCACAAAAAGAGAACAAAAAAAAAAAAACTACTAACCTCCTAATGCCTCAAAGACATGAGTAGAGATGAAGTTCCATAAAGAGTTTGGATTTTGTAAATATCTTTGAATCCACTTGATTTTGAAAGATGAATGTAAAGTTTTAAAGTCTAGTACATTAAATCCCCCTGAGGATATTTTATTAATCATTACATTTCTTTTAATGAGGTGGGACCTTTTTTTCCAAATAAAATCAAATAAGATTTTATCAACCTGTGTATTTATGTTATTTGAAACTTCAAGGGTGGAGCTTGCGTAAACTAAACTTGAAAGGCCTTCAGCTTTGGACAGTAATATTCTACCCGAAATAGATAGGTCTCTTTGAATCCACAAATTGATTTTTTTTTTTTTAATTAACAGAATGAGAGGCTCAAAGTTTTCTTATTGTCTTAGGGCTTCATTTTTCATAATAGTGACTCCTAAATATTTCACTTTTTGCTTCACAGGGATTCCTAAAATTTCTAAATTGTCACAGCATTTAATAGGAAATAATTCACACACAGAAAGGTTGAGCTTGAGGCCTGAAGCCATTGAAAAATTGTCCAACAATTTTATAACACAGTCTATTTGAGAGGCATCTCTTAAAAAAAGAGTCGTGTCATCGGCCAACTGACTCAAGCGTATTTCTCGGCCAGCAACAGTAATGCCCTTTAGGTCACTATTTTGAATTAAATTTGCTAATATTTGCATAGGTAACAAGAATGCACTTAACGGGTATCCTTGTTAGATGCCTCGTTCAACCTCAAATCTATGTGTGGTACCATGTGGAAGCTTTACTGAGCTTTACTTAGCTGTTGACAGATTTCTTAAAGTATTCACCAAAGTCAAAAAGATCTAAAGTTTTGAACAAAAAGTTATGCTCTACTGAATCGAATGCTTTATGGAAGTCTAAGAATAAAATAAAGCTATCATCTGAAATAAAATCTGAGTAATGTACTAGATATAAAATAAGTATAATATTGTCTATGATGTATCTACCAGTCATAAAACCATTCTGGGACTCTTCAATAATTTCATGCAATACCTTTTTTAATTTTATTGCAAGACAGAGAGCTAAGATTTTATAACCATTATTGAGGAGGGTAATTGGACGCCAATTATCTAAAAATAAAGCATCTTTGTGGGGCTTTGGAATTAGTGTTATTAGTCCTTGATATAGTGAAGGAGGAAGCTGTTCCTTGTTTATACTTTATGAAAAAAACTTTAACAAAAAGGGAGAAAGCTGAGAAGAGAAAGCTTTATAAAACTCAGATGTTAGTCCATCTGTGCCGGGAGATTTGTTCAATTTAAGCTTTTTAACAGCATCAGAAATCTCCACCGATAGAATTTACATTAGCTACACCATTAAAAAAATTATTCATTATGTATTAGTGAGAGGTTGGACATAAAGGATTTTATAAAAATTTCCACAGTACCTGGATATGTCTTTAGGATTATCTATAATACTACCATTAATAGAAAGCTTATTTATACTGTTTTTAGTTTGTCTTTGCTTTTCTAATTTAAAGAAGTATCTTGAATTTTGTTTTGTTTGGTGACAGCAAGGAGGCCGGTGTTCTGTGGAGATGAGGTGCCTTGCGTAACTGCACATGCGTGCACTGAAAAAATTACTTGAACAAAGTTCGCTTATTTTGATGGGCAAGTAAATGTATAAAAATCCCAGAAGACCATAGAGCATGTCCATAACTAATGTAAGCACTAATCAATGTAGCAGGCTGTAAATGATTGCTCCAGAGGCTATTTGTCTTTATGGCTTTTACTCCCCGTCACTCCACATCTTAACAGCACAACGACAACACGCTCTCCCCCGTGTCCCCCCATTACCGTATATGACACAGTATATGTGCAGGCACATCTGTTACCGTATATGACATCTCCCCCTTCAAAATGGATTATTCCCCTTAAAACAAACAACCCGTTGCTTACTTATATTTGGAACCAATCTCCTTACATTTACTGTGAACTCTCTCAAATCAATATTAACCCATTTATGTAACTTCTATTACAGATTCAACTCCGCAAGAACTTGGATCAGCATTCACAACAATAATGCCATTTCAATACAAACATTCTCTTTTCTGTTCACATTCCATCTCCACGTTTCCCCCTTTTCTTTTTTTTTTTTTTTACATAACCCCCCCCAAAGGCCATAGGTACCATCTACAGGTCAAGCCTGACGACTGGTTTGCACACCCGTCCAGATCTTGTCACAGTCTGACCGGGTATAAGGCTTACAGGTGGAGTCACACTCTGACTGGAGGGAACCGTTTCTGACACGGCAGAGTGAGTGTCTGTCTCAGTATTGTCGCTGATCGCTGGTAGGGAAGACTGGGAAACCGGTTCAGGTCGAAGGAGGCGGCGATTCCGCCGAAGCTCAGCCCCCTGCTGAGTCTGTATGACGAGTGATCTCGGAGTGGTGCTTTCTCCTGAAACCACTGCTGACCGTGACCACGATTTCTCATGGTCTAGCCTGGACCTTACCACATCGCCCGGCTGTAGGACAGGTAAAGATCGGGCTCCATGGCGGCGATTGTAGTAGTAGGCCTGTTTGGCCTTTTCTCGGTCGTCCTTTTCCTTCACCGCTGCTCTGCTCGGCCACCGTGATCGAAGATTCTTCTCCAGGGTAGGGAGCGTTGTCCTGATCTTTCTCCCCATTAACAGCTCTGCAGGGCTGAAACCGGTCGAGGAGCACGGAGTGGACCTGTAGATCATCAAGGCCAGCACTGGATCCGCTTGTTTGAGGATCTTCTTAGCTGTTTGCACGGCCCTCTCTGCATGCCCATTGCCCTGTGGGTGATGTGGGCTGGACGTGCAGTGTCTGAAGTCGAATTGCTTCGCGAACTCCTGAAACTCAGCACTAGAAAACTGCGACCCATTATCCGTCACTACTTCATCTGGGATGCCAAACCTGGCAAAGACTGCCTTCAACTTACGTATTGCATGTGTACTGGTTGTGGATGGCATGTGCAGTATTTCTATGAATCTAGAGTAATAGTCTGAGACAACCAGGTAGTTCTGATGATTGTACTCACATAAATCCATTGCGATTCTTTTCCACGGACGATCTGGAAGTGGTGTAGAGATGAGTGGCTCCTTTTGTTGTGTTCTTTTCAGTTCAAAGCGCACTTGGCAAGATGACACTAGGCCGCTTATATCTGTAGCGAGACCAGGCCACCACACTGATGAGTAGGCTCTTTCCCTACATTTAGTCAGTCCTTGGTGTCCCTCGTGAATCTTCTGGAGAATCTCTTTTCTCATCAGCTGCGGGACTACGATCCTTCTTCCCCTGAGGACCAGGCCATCGTGCTCTGACAGTTCTGCTTTGACCTGCATGAACTGTCTTATACCCACAGGCACCTTGCAGCTGTGTTCTGGCCATCCTGTCCGTATGAACTTTATGAGTGACTGCAGTTCAGCAACCTCTGCAGTTGCCATCTTTATCTCTTCCATCTTATTCTGGCTAGCAGGGATTACCCCCACTATGCTAGCAACATAACACGCCACATCACTCTTGAGTGTCCGGCTCGGTACATGTGGACAGCGGGCTACGTGAGAGAGTGTCTGCGACTATCAGAGTTTTCCCAGGAGCATACTCTGCCACGGGACTGAATCTCATCAGTCTCATTAGGAGACGCTGACACCGCAAAGGTACGTTGTCCAAGTTGCAGCTGTTTATGAGCGGCACTAGTGGCTTGTGGTCAGTTACTAGTTTGAATGATTCAATGCCAGTGAGGTACCTGTCGAACTTATCGCACGCCCACACGCCGGCCAGACATTCCTTTTCAATCTGGGCGTAGCGTGTCTCTGCGTCGGTGAGTCGCCTGGAACAGTATGCGACAGGTTTCCATTGCTGCCCATGAAGCTGGAGGAGAACTCCTCCCAGTCCATAGCTGCTAGCGTCGGCTGACACGGCCGTAGGTTTGCTGACATCGTAGTAGGCCAGAACTGGTGCCGTTGTCAGTAGCTGTTTGGTGTGTTCAAAAGCTGTTTGTTGTACGAGACCCCATGTCCATGCGTTTTTTCCCTTCAGGAGCTCGTACAGCGGCTGTGCCACTGTTGACAGGTTGGGAATGTACCTTCCGAGGTAGTTTACCATGCCCAGGATCCTCTTCAGTTCTGGCACGTTCGTTGGTGGTGGCAGCTGTTGTATAGCCTCGACTTTGTCTGGGTCGGGCCGAATCCCATCCTTGTCAATGAGATGCCCGAGGAAGCGCAGCTGGTGTTGTCTGATGGAACACTTGTCGAGGTTGAGCTTCAACCCAGCTATCTCGATGCGCTGCATGACCTTTTCCAGACGCTGGTCGTGTTCACTCACTGTGGCCCCATAGATGAGCACATCGTCCATGAAGATCTCCACTCCTTCCAGCCCCTCCATTGTCTCCATCATTTTCCTTTGGAAAATCTCGGGAGCGCTGGTTATTCCGAACGGCAGCCTCTTAAAGTGGAATCTGCCGAACGGGGTGATAAAGGTCGTGAGTTTGCAGCTGTCTGGGTGTAGTGGGATTTGGAAGAACCCACTGGCTGCATCGAGCGTCGTGAAGACCGTGGCACCACTCAACTTAGCTATAATTTCGTCTGTGGTAGGTAAGATGTACTGTTCTCTCTTAACTGCTTTGTTCAGTCTTTTTAGATCTACACAGATACGTGCTTTACCAGTGTTTTTCTTTAAGACTGGCACCATGGATGCACACCAGTCGGTAGGCTGCGTCACCCTTTCTATGATGCCGTTCCTCTCCATACGCTCAAGTTCCTCTTTGACTTTCTGGAGCATGGGAATTGGCACGCGCCTAGCTGCGTGGACAGCGTACGGTTGAGCATTGTCTTTCAGCTGTATTCTTACAGGTTCAGTCTTAAGAGTTCCATGCTCGCCAAATGCTTGCAGGTGTCCTGTGTTACACACCGCTTCCTCCACTCTCTTCACCAGGTTCAGCTTCACAGACAGTGATCTGCTGAGGAGGTTGCTGACTGTGCGGCCCCGGACGACGTATGCTGTGAGTGGGTGTTTCTTTCCTTTGTAAGCCACAGTGCTCTGGAACTGTCCAATGCACTGTAACTCCCCTCCTGGGCTATCCAGTTGGATGTCTGCAGGTTCGAGTGGTGTTTTGAGTCTGAGTGAGTGATAGGTTTCTTCACAGATGATGTTCACGTCGGCTCCCGTGTCGATCTTGAACTCAGCTGGAGTGGAGCCTATGCGCAATTTGACTGTCCATTGCTCTGATGCTTCCGCAACTGCTTTGCTCACTGCCCCAAGGAAATATGACAGTTGCTGCTGCTGCTGCTCCGTGACCTCGCATACAGCCCTCCTACTCTTGCACACTCTGCTCCAATGCCCCACTTTGTTGCACGAATTGCATGTGGATTCCCGCGCAGGGCAGTTCTCGTCTCTGCTATGACGCATTTTCCCGCACTTTCCGCATTTGCCATCTCCGTTATGTCCGCTATTCCCCTTTTTCTTTTGTCTTCGGAATTTTACGTTGTTGTTAGGTTTGTTATTCACTTCATGCACGAGCCCAGTTTCTGCTCCTTGCATGCTAACATGTGAGGCGATCTCCTCGGACTGCCTAACAGTTTCTATCGCCACCGCCAGGGTCAGTTGCTGCTTTAGCTGGAGCTGTTTTGAGACGTCCTTGTCCAGTATACCAACAACAATTCGGTCGCGAATGTTCTCTTCCCTGCTCGCGCCGAAATCACAGTGTTCTGCCAGTTCGTACAAAGCCCTTATAAAAGTCTCTGCTTCTTCCCCAGGTCTTTGAACGCGTTGGTGGAAACAGGCCCGCTCGTGTATTACATTCCTGCATGGCACAAAGTACTCGTCAAACTTGGCCAGCACGCAATTGAAGTCTTCGTCATCTTCATTTTCCCCAAACGTGAACGAACGAAACACATTCTCAGCCTGGCTTCCCATAGCGTATATCAGGCTGCTCACCTGCACGGCGCCATCTTCAGTGCTAAGTTTGGTAGCAGTTCTGAATCTCACAAAACGTTGCTTCCAGTCGGGCCACTCAGCAGGTTTGTCAAATGTGAAGTTTATCGGGGGGTTGAACTTCGCCATGTCTCACCGGTTTGCACTTCTGACACCATGTAAATGATTGCTCTAGAGGCTATTTGTCTTTATGGCTTTTACTCCCCGTCACTCCACATCTCAACAGCACAACGACAACACGCTCTCCCCCGTGTCCCATTACCGTATATGACACAGTATATGTGCAGGCACATCTGTTACCGTATATGACACAGGCGATGCTACAAGTTTACAAAGCCACATGCTGAGCAAAATAAAGCCTTTTAAGAGAAAGGGTCTGTGCTGATCGTCTGAAACGGACTTGTGCATTTAAAGTGAAGCAGTGTGTTTCTATATATATTTTTTAAAAACGTGGTTTGCTCCACCGGCTGTTCTCACCTCCGCAGATGAAACGCACTTCTCGGTGGTGGGTAGAAGAAAAAAAAACAAAACGCGCATGCGCAGTAGCGCGACGCACCTCATCTCGACGGGACACCTGTTGGAAGGTCAGATCACTGACGTCACTGTAGGCGGAGCAAGGCAGGCCGTCGGCACCGCTGGAGGCGGAGTCTTTTTTTTCTCCCAAAACTTTATTTCAACAAATGCAATAACAAACAGTAAACGAACAAAAACAAGGTCACAATAACGTTCTCAGTATTATCATGAGAAATAGAAAGAGATTAAAAAAAAAAAAACATGCAGATACCAGCCAGGGCAGCCATGGCTTTCCAGCAGGGGGCGTGCCTGTTCTGAAACCTGCGCCACATGCTCCCAACCAGGGTTGCCTTGGTCTGTTCAGAGTACAGGTTGGAGGGTTTTTTTTTTTTCCTTAACTAATTAAGAAGAAATGGAATTACAACATCTCGTAGTCAAGACAAATATTCAAACAAAAACAGACAAAAATAAAAACAAACAAGAACAAATTCAAAAGGGCAGTGGGCCCTCAAGGGCCCAGTGACAGATAAGGAGCAAGGTCATTTCCTAAAAGTAACATAGAGTTTATATCCTTGTGGATTTTACACGCCAGCTTAGATTTCACTTTTTGGAGAGACAAGAAAAATAATTTAAAGTCATTAACAAAACCAACAATGTAGGGCTTATTGTTTCTCCATTTACAACTATGAATGTAATATTTACCCATGAGTATGACAATATTTACCACATCAGAAATAGAAGACCTTAGATTGTCCATATAAAAAAAAGAATGTGAGAGATGACAAAGGTAACATATCAATTATTTTCACAGATAACCACTCAGCCAAAAGTTCCTAGATACAGGGCATAAATAAAACATATGTTCTAAGGTTTCCTCAGCTACATTACAGAAGGCACAAGGCTCTACTTCAAACCCAAATCTTCTTTTAAGGAAATCAGCAACTGGATAGATTTTATTTATTATTTTAAAGTGGGTTTCTTTTACCTTAGGTGAAACAGGCCACTTCACAAATTTTGTGTGAGCCTTTTCCATAACTGACAAGGACACTTCATCAGTTATTCTGAACAAGGCTCCGTTGAAGTTATGGAATAGCTCTACTTTAAAGGCTACACTAACAAATCTGTTATCACATTTCTGATTGTTTATGTGAATTTCATCTATAATTAACTGAGGTAAATGAGATCTAGCATTAGAATTCTTCTGAATATTTTGTATCAATCTAATCAAAGGCAGGGGGACAGCTTTGCAGATTTTGTTATATTCATACTGAGAACAATTTAACTTATATTTAGATGAAAAGACACTATGATTCAAAAATTCCAAGTCACTGAGAGGAAGGAGGAGGGTCAGAGGTCAGCACACCTGAACTTGGTGGCCTGTGTTTCCACGGTGATGGAGAAGCCCAGCACCCCTGAGGTGTTCCTACAGGCTGGGTAGACCTGATACCTGCATGTCAGGAAGGACAACAATCACCTCAACCTGAAGACGCAACGTCAAGTTCCACCAAACTCTTCAACATTTCTGACAAATTTGTGACATTTGGTGGCTGAGAACAGGTCAGATGTTTTGTTGTTGTTGTTTTACTTTGTAAAATGGTACACAAACATCGTTCTCGTTTTCTGTGCAGACAGAAGCAGAACGCAGTTCAACACCACGCTGCACCTTCAGAGCGTCAGACACATGAAACCTGCAGCTTCGATTCAGTTTGAACATTTTCTCCACGTTTCAACCACGACTTCAAGACTGACCTTCAGCTTGACCTTGCAAGGTGCCTGAAGGTCAAAGGTAAAGTGACTGTATATGAACTGTGGATTTATCTTTAAGACATTCCTCAGAATGGAAATTCTAAATATCTCCTCTAGATAAGAACTGGGTCAAAATCTGGACCTGTGACCTTGAGTTTGAACCTTTTTTTCCCAGAATAAAAATGACTTTTTCCTTGGCTGATGGTCAGTTGTTCCATTAATGTTGATCAAAATCAGGCAAGTGCACAGGACTGAAAACAAGACCCCCCCCCCCCCCACACACACACACACACACACAGTACATGGGTGTAATAAACAAAATCCACTAGACAACTGATAACTCCAAAAAGTGTCAAAAAGGTCCACGTCATGTCAGGTTCTCTGACCTTCCTGTTATTATTTATTATTTCAGCTGCTGCCATTAGGGGGCACCACAGCAGATCATCCGTCTCCTTCTCACCCTGTTCTCTGCATCATCATCTGTCACACCAACCTCCTCTTTGTCCTCCCTCTACTCCTCCTGCTTGGTAGCTTCATCTTCAGCATCCTTCTTCCTATACAGTTGTGCTCAAAAGTTTACATACAGAATTTTAGAATTTTTTGGCCATTTTTCAGAGAATATGATTGATAACGCAAAAGCTTTTTTCACTCAGCCATAGCACTTTGTTTCAGAGAGTCCTGTATTTCAGCTGAAGTTACTTGTATTTGTGGGTTTTTCTTTGCATCCCGAACAATTTTCCTGGCAGTTGTTGCTGAAATTTTTGTTGGTCTACCTGACTGTGGTTTGGTTCCAACAGAATCCCTCATTTTCCACTTGATTATAGTGTGAACACTGCTGACTGGCATTCTCAGTCCCTTGGATAGCTTTTTGTATCTCTTTCCTGTTCTGTACCGTTCACTTACTTTTTCTTTGACAATCCTTTTGCTTTCCCCATGACTCAGAAACCAGAAACATCAGTGCAGCACTGGATGAAAGATGAAAGGGTCTGTCAGGAGCCCAGAAACCACTGACCTTTTACATACACACACACACACACACACACACACACACACAGAGAGAGAGAGAGAGAGAGAGAGAGAGAGAGATCACAGGTAAGGATGGTTACCTTTTGTGGCCATTCAAACCTATTTGTGTCAACTTGTGTAGATGTTATCAGGCCAAAACCACCAGAGTATGTAAACTTTTGATCAGGGTCATTTAATTAGTTTCTGTAGTCATTATGATTTAAAAAGAGTAAACACAATGTTTTGACAATAAATGGCTTTACCCACTCACTAAACCATGAGTGATTTTGTGTGTGTGTGTGTGTTGTGTGTGTGTGTGTGTGTGTGTGTGTGTTGTGTGTGTGTGTGTGTGTGTGTGTGTGTGTGTGTGTGTGTGTGTGTGTGTGTGTGTGTGTGTGTGTGTGTGTGTGTGTGGTTATTCATATTCTCTGTAAAATGGCCAAAGGAAAAAAAAAAATAAAAATTCTTGCCAGGGTATGTAAACTTATCAGCCACAGCTGTATACCCTGAGTCCCTTCTCATTTAATCAAAGTCTCGGGCTCAGACAGCAAACTGACCACAGAAAGAAGCCGTACGAACCCCAGAGTCTCCTTTGTTCTGAGGAAGTCGAAACACAGCTCCTCCATATGCATCTGTGAAGGCAAACAGACAGCAGGACACACGTTCAGCTCCATTACACTTGAACTTTAGTGTTTGGAAGCAACACAGCAGACAGAAACTCATCGAGACCCCGAGATGGACAAAGTCAAATGTGATCATTTTCAAGAGAATTTCATACATTTTCTGTGAAATTTTTACATTTGAAAATTTAGAAACCTAAATTTGATCAGTCTGTCTCAGGCTGCAGGTGTCTTCCAAAAGCCACTAGGTGGCGCTCCAAGCAACACATGCTCAAGTGCCCTAAAGGAGAGTCGGATGTACAGCAGGATCTGGCTTCAGATGGGGTGATTTGCTGAAGTTCAGTGTGTCCCATTGGAATTTGTGGCTGTTTGTGAAGGTGTGGACACTCAACACCATCAGTTCCATCAGCACATGTTCTCTGAGGTTCAGCAGCCCCGACTGAAACATTCAACAAGGACAATATGTCAGATGATGACCATCAGGCAGGCTCGGACTGATCATCTGTGATTTTGGGCATTTTCCCAGTGGGCCGCTGCACGTTTAGACGTGCGTGGCCGGCCCTCCCATATTTATAGAGATTATGGAATATACAGTGTTCTCGAACCGCGCGCTGCTGTCACACGAGGAAAGTCCATGATCGGTGAAGCTACAGCATTTAATCGGCGCAGCTGCAGAACCACTTCCTGAATTTGTGTCAAAATAAAAGTTCTGTAGTGTTTCATACACGGCGCAGTCTTATTCTAGGTTTCAGTTTTGTTTCCATTTGATCACACAACGGAGACTTACATCGAGCACAATGATTGACATGACCAACAGCCAATGACAATTGGAGAAGCATACAGGGTGGCCAATCAGATTGCAAGAAGAGCAGGCGGCTGCTCCTGCCCCTGTGAATGGACTGAGTCCTCGGCACCTGGACTTCTCTCAGCTCTCCTACTGATTACAAGGTTGGAATCGTTTCTTTTATCCTAATTAACTGTGCTTTACTTTTGTTAATCTTTAAATGCAACACCTACAGACTTCAGCTCCTTAATTTGCTGCTGTGTGAATCCTAGCAGTGGTTACACATTACCTCTCACTCACTCTCTCTCTTTCACACACACACTTTGGAGACACAAAAACTTTTTTTCCGCTGTGTGCTGCTTTTGCTTCCGTTTTGTCAGACCCGGCGCCAGAAAAAAAAATATTACGGGGCGATGAGTTTATCATCACCCCCCCTCCCCGCCCAAAAAAAGTGCGCGAAGGAGACGTGCGCTCCTGTAAAGCTCGTGTATTTACGCTGCACCATTGTAAGAGACTGACTAAGAGTGAAGAGTGATGACAGTATTTTTTTAAATTATTATTTGAACGTATAGACCCTCGGTCAAGTGATCTCCTGCATACCACAGAGCCGGTGTTCTGTCGAGATGAGGTGCGCCAACTTTCGACACGCTGAGCTGTGACGTACCTTGGCATTGTCCAATAAGAACGACACGTCGGGCCAAAACACGGAAGACTCATGGCAGAAACCACTGATCTGTACAAAATGGATTGGACGAATCCGATTGGTGCAGAAACCACTGATCTGTACAAAACATTAACGTGTCACAGGACTGCTCATTTATAGAGCAGTTTTCTAAACAAAAATCATTGGAAATATTTTTTTGTTGTTGTTACCTCAAAATTTCTGATTACTGTTAAAAAAAGTTTAGAACACTTGTAATTAAAATAGGTAAATAAATCAATAAATGGTTCTTTAGCAACCTTTCATCTGTATGAAAACCACCTGTTATTTCAGATTAGATAATTTCTTGTTTTACATAAGGAACCTCAGACATTTATTTTTAGACAAATAAAATAACATGGAAACTTGTATATTTTTGAAGTCTGGTAGATTATTTATATCTTATTTCAACCAGAAAAACAAACACTAAATAAATACAAATGTTTATTATAAATGCAAAAAGGAAATAATTTAACAATGACTGCAGTGTAAAGTAGGATTTCTGTGACATAAACCTCATGATGATATATATATATATATATATATATATATATATAGTCATTTAAACTTGTAATTTCATCAAAATATGTAATTGCCTTTAATGTTATCAGGATGCCCCCCTCGTGGCGCCGGGTCTGCGTTTTGTACTATGATCAAGGTGAAATGACAATGAAAGTGTGTGTTTAGGTGTGTGTTCATGGTGTTTAGGTGTATAGTATTTGTTCATTGGGGGTTCGGTATGGACGGGTGGGTGTGCATGTTTGGGGGTGGATTCGTCGGGCCAATAGTGGGCTGGTCCAGAGGAAAAATGCCAGGGCCGAAATTTGTTCCCAGTCCGACCCTGCATCCTGCCCTGCACCAACCCTTTTGGATGACATATTTAAGCTAAAACCAAGTGCCAAACGCATCATATGTACTTCATATGAACACAGTTGTGAACCTTGATTTTTGGGAGGAGCACGTCAGGCTACAAAGAGGGGCTCAGAGCTGGTTTGCAACGATGCAGAGGGTCTGTGTGGTTGCAGAGCAGCATAAACTGGGCTTAAGTCACATTTATTTTTACCCGAGGCCAAAATATGGCCATTGTGTATTCCAAAGACTTTGTGTCCGTCCATCCGTCTGTGTTCAGCATAAGTCCAGTCCTGTTACTGACAGCGTCTTCACATTCAGAGGGAACATTCTTGGGACACAGACCTTGGACACGTTCAAAGCTGGCTAACCTTGACCTATTCTAAAGGGTCAAAACACACTCTTTCATTCATTACATCCAATGTTACATTTACAGGGTGTAATATCAGGATAATGAACTTGTAGGACATTGAAGGTAGCTGACCTCAGCCTAGACTTCAAACAACTTTATTGATCCCAAAAAAAGGGCAATTACATTTACACTCCAATTACCTCAGACAAGATACAGCAATTAATCCACAATTATTACTTGTTTACCGTAATAATGGCACACGTCAAAATTAAAGACAACACATATACATTTGACAATGTTTATGTGCACTAAACTTGAAGCATTCCGTCGTCCGAATTGAGGCAAAGTGGGTGAAGGCCACTGCAACTGGAGTCACGCCGCACTAGCTTGGGGGAACGGGGACCTGCCGCAGCTAAAAACCGCGCAGCCCCCGGAGGGGAAGGGGCGGCGTGAGCGGTGGCCGGGATGGGGTGTGTGATGGGGGCAGGAAGGGAGGTAAAGGGAAAAATGGAGCATGCTTCAGTCTTGTCCATGTGTAAGTCTGTCAGTTTATTGTCTTTGTGGGTTGAGATAAGAAAGGAGCTGAATAATCTCACCAAGGCCTGAAGACATTCCTCTGGAGGAAAACAGTGGGCAATTTGTCCGTCAGGCTTGATAAGCCTGGAGTGTTGTGGTTGAGCATTGAAAAACACTTTTAACAGTTCCACTTGAACAGCCAAATCCCAATTATGAATTAAGAATATTCCCAATTATGAATTAAGAATATTCACCGGCCTCTGAAACCTTCAACTTCAACTGAAGGCACGCATCTGTTCCAAGATGTCATTCAATTTGTGTCTGAGTTCAAGAGTCAACACAGTCTGAGAATGCACTGCCTTGCCAACCTCGTTAATCATGATGGACAAGTGAGGGCCCGTGGTTTTCTTGATGCCGCTGTCTTGCCAATTTTCCGGTAGATCAGGGCAGCATATAAGCCAGAAAGTACCAGCCCTGCTACCATAAGACCAAAAATGAACAAATCCTCGACGTCCTCAACGGAGAAAGGCACCAAGCATGCAATACGCCAAGACCCCCAGGAGTCGAGAACATAGCCCGCAGGATACGTTTCATCTGGGCAGGTAGGATCCCCCGCTCCTGACCTTCTTGTAGAAAAAAATGGTTTCAATAGCTTTCAGAGACCAGCTTATCAATTCCATGGTTAATCCAATAGTAGTCCAATAGATCCAGTATCCAATATAATTTGAGGAATTCACAGTCTGGTGAAGTGGGGACTTGAAGGTTAAAGCAGAGAACAGACATAAGGGAGAGTGGAGGAGATGCGACCGCCCTCCGCAGAGTCTCAAGCTGAATCCCAAGCTACTTTCAGGATCAAAAGGTCACACGATATGTTGGAGTTTGTACATTAGTGCTACTGCATGAGATGGGCCAAAGTAAACCTATATGTTACATTTCCTATTTTCATGCTCATACGGCTGAGGGTACTTTAGCATTGCCATCTGTATTTGAAACATACATTTCACAGAATTTAAAAAACAAACAAACAAACAAAATAACATTTTCTAACAATCTGGAAAAAACTATTCAGTCACACACCACCTGAAGATGTGGGCTAAATATTTATTAAAGTTGCTTTTCTTGTTTCCACTGTAATGACAACATACTGAAGGGTGATTTTTGTGTCCAGTTACACCGCTATTATTTTCTTAATACATATAAGCCACTTCAGAACACAAGTCACACGACCCGCCAAGGCAGTAAAAAGGCTTTTTTTTTTTTTTTTGTCTGGAAAAGATGATGATTTTTCCAATTCTGTACAGTTTTTGTGAGATAAAAACCCCAATTTGATTTTTCTGCTAAGTGTCGAACACTTTTAGGGCTGTTGTTCAAATAGTGATGATGTTTAAAGCATCTCCATGGATGCTGAGAAAGAAAAGCACAGTCCGGTGTGCAGGATGTGACTGACCTGTAGTGTTGTCCCTGCGGCGTCAGGGCCCAGCTGATGGTCAGAGCATGAACCTTCTTCACAGGAACCACTGCAACACAAAACCTCTGATACTTCAACATTTATGCAAAGCTAATACCACAAATAATAACAGGAATAATCATCATAAGAACGATGATGACCTCTGATGTGTCAAATGGCTGCTGCAGGTGAGAGAAATCAGCTCGAGGCTCACGAATGCAAATACAAAGAAGTCAAAAACCTCCAATCTGTGGCACCAAAATCATCACTGAAAACTGTCAAAAACTCCATCAACAGCAGCACTGACAAACTACAAAACAACATTTTTGTTGTGTGGGCCGCCGAAGAGGTGGTACTGCTGGCCCACCACCACAAGATGGCGCCCTGCTTGAAGTGCGGGCTTCAAGCATGAGAGGGCGTCGGAGCGACCAGGAGTGACAGCTGTCACACATCATCCGTACCAGCTGTCACTCATCCACTACTCATCACCACCACCATAAAGGCCGGACTGCAACTCCACCTCCCCGCCGAGAAATCAGCTACCATTCAGGTAATTTCCTCTGCTGACTCAAAACATTAAGTATTAATCTGAACTACTTTGCAGCCGTTTTCCTGGTGTGTCCTTATCTGTGGGATTGGCGTTTGGTGTGATCAGCGACGGCTTCGCCTCACACCCCAAACCAGATAAGTGGTTAGACAGGAGCTGCACGAGTGTGTGATTGGAGGTGGAGGTGCTCCCTCCTAACTAAACACTGACTGTGGGATTACTGAGTGTGCGAACTCACACTTATCAGGACTGTTTCTGTTCTCTGCCAGCAGTACCGGGTCTGACTGCTGAAGACAGTGGCCACCTGGGGCGCAGGGCTTGGTGGCTCCGGTGTTCTTCAGCTCCGTTGGTGGTGGAAGCTGTGTGGGGATCCGGCTCTTCTCTCGCCAGGCGTCTTGTATCGTCAATCAATCAATTCAATCAATGAATCAATTTTTTTATATAGCGCCAAATCACAACAAACAGTTGCCCCAAGGCGCTTTATATTGTAAGGCAAGGCCATACAATAATTACGTAAAACCCCAACGGTCAAAACGACCCCCTGTGAGCAAGCACTTGGCTACAGTGGGAAGGAAAAACTCCCTTTTAACAGGAAGAAACCTCCAGCAGAACCAGGCTCAGGGAGGGGCAGTCTTCTGCTGGGACTGGTGGGGCAGTCTTCTCGTCGAGCCTGCCCACACGTCACCTGGTGTATGATTGACATTCCACCATATTGTTATTGTCTGTACGTCGTTGTGCGATTCACAACATTAAATTGTTACTTTTGGCTTATCCATTGTCCGTTCATTAACGCCCCCTGTTGTGGGTCCGTGTCACGACACTTTCACAACAGGAATTCTCGGCCAGCGTCATGGATCCCGAGGGGCGTCAACCATCGCTTGAACAGCCAATAGAAGAGCGAGGTGCACAGGCGCCAGCAGGAGGCATGTTGGGTGAGCTGCAGCACATCTTAACCGCCTTTACCGCTCGGTTGGACTTAGTTACCGAGCAGAGCAGTGTTCTCAATCGTAGGATGGAGGCTCTCACCGCCCAGGTGGAAGCGCGTGCTCAGGGCGCTGCTGCAGCACCTCCTCCTGCTGACCGTGTGCCAGAAACAGACATTCCGCTGGTCGTTCAACGAACCCCCCCACCTTCCCCTGAAGCATACATAAGCCCTCCGGAGCCGTACGGTGGCTGTGTGGAGACGTGCGCGGACTTCTTGATGCAGTGCTCGCTCGTCTTTTCACAGCGTCCCGTCATGTACGCATCAGACGCTAGCCGGGTGGCTTACGTTATAAATCTGCTTCGAGGAGAGACAGCGCCTGGGCTACGGCGCTCTGGGAGCAGAATTCACGGCTCCTAACGGTTTATACTGAGTTTGTGAGGGAGTTCCGACAGGTGTTCGACCACCCTCATAGAGGCGAGACCGCTTCAAGTGTGCTGCTGTCGATACGGCAGGGGCGTCGGAGCGCAGCGAAGTATGCAGTCGACTTCCGCATCGCGGCAGCGCGAGCCGGCTGGAATGCTGTTGCGCTCCGCGCCGCCTTTGTAAACGGACTGTCTCTGGTCCTTAAGGAGCACCTGGTGGCGAAGGACGAGCCGCGGGATTTAGATGGGCTTATCGACCTGGTTATACGGTTAGACAACCCGATTACAGAACACCGACGGGAGCGAGACGAGGGGCGTGGTCAGGCACAAGCCGTCCCTCTTCCTCCCGGGTCCGAAAGGGAGCCGACTTCTCCACGCTCCGCTGCCAGGGTTCTCCACGTGACGACAGCTCCCCCTGCTGATGTTGCTAGGGAAACGAGCAGGGCCAAAAAGCGATCAGATCAGAGACAAAGGCGGCTGATCCATGGAGAGTGTTTTCTCTGCAGCTCTACCGAGCACACACAGAGAGAATGCCCCAAACGGTCAAAACAGCAGCACTCGTCCTTAGAGACTGGGCTAAGGGTGGGTCACAACACCCACGTGGGGAGACCCCGACGATCTGCACGTATCCCAGTCACGATCCTGAGTGGGGATCTAACCCTTCACGCCCCAGCACTGGTGGACACGGGGTCGGAGGGGAATCTACTGGATAGCAGATGGGCAAAGGAGGTTGGGCTCCCTCTAGTGGCCTTACCGTCACCATTGTCGGTGCGGGCACTAGATGGCACCCTTCTTCCAATAATCACACACCAGACACAGCCAGTGACATTGGTGGTGTCTGGGAATCACAGGGAAGAGATTGTGTTTTATGTAACACCTTCTATCTCCCGAGTGATTTTGGGTTTTCCATGGGGGTTAAAACACAATCCCCGGATTGATTGGCCGTCTGGGGTTGTGGTTCAGTGGAGCGAAACCTGCCACCGGGAGTGTTTAGGATCCTCGGTTCCACCCGGTGTGACAGCTAAGGAGGAGGTTTTAGTCCCCCCCAATCTGGCGGCGGTGCCAGCCAAGTACCATGACATTGCTGACGTCTTCAGCAAGGATCTGGCACTCACGCTGCCCCCGCACCGTCCGTATGATTGTGCCATTGATTTGATACCGGGCGCTGAGTACCTGTCCAGCAGGCTGTACAACCTCTCACGTCCGGAACGCAAATCAATGGAGACCTACATCCGGGACTCGTTAGCTGCCGGGTTGATCCGGAACTCCACCTCCCTGATGGGTGCTTGCTTCTTTTTTGTGGGTAAGAAGGACGGCGGACTCCGTCCATGCATTGATTACAGAGGGCTGAACGAGATCACGGTTCGCAACCGATACCCGTTACCTCTGTTGGATTCAGTGTTCACGCCCCTGCATGGAGCCCAAATTTTCACAAAATTGGATCTTAGGAATGCTTATCACCTGGTTCGGATCCGGGAGGGAGACGAGTGGAAGACAGCATTTAACACCCCGTTAGGTCACTTTGAGTACCTGGTCATGCCGTTCGGCCTCACCAATGCGCCCGCGACGTTCCAAGCGTTGGTTAATGACGTCTTGCGGGACTTCCTGCATCGGTTTGTTTTCGTATATCTAGACGATATACTCATCTTTTCTCCGGATCCTGAGACCCATGTCAAGCATGTACGTCAGGTCCTACAGCGGTTGTTGGAGAACCGGCTGTTTGTGAAGGGCGAGAAGTGTGAGTTCCACCGCACTTCTTTGTCTTTCCTGGGGTTCATAATCTCCTCCAACTCCGTCGCCCCTGATCCGGCCAAGCTTGCGGCGGTGAGAGATTGGCCCCAACCAACGAACCGTAGGAAACTACAACAGTTCCTCGGTTTTGCAAATTTCTACCGGAGGTTCATCAAGGGCTACAGTCAGGTAGTTAGCCCCCTGACAGCCCTGACCTCCACAAAAGTCCCCTTCACCTGGTCGGATCGGTGCGAAGCCGCGTTTAGGGAGTTGAAACGCCGGTTCTCGACTGCACCAGTTCTGGTGCACCAGTTCTGGTGCAGCCCGATCCCAAGCGCCAGTTCGTAGTTGAAGTGGACGCCTCTGACTCAGGGATAGGAGCCGTGCTATCCCAGAGCGGGGAGTCCGACAAGGTTCTCCATCCATGTGCCTACTTTTCCCGCAGGTTGACCCCAGCTGAACGGAACTATGACGTCGGCATTCGGGAACTTCTTGCGGTGAAGGAGGCTCTTGAGGAGTGGAGACACCTGTTGGAGGGAGCAACGGTACCATTTACGGTTTTCACAGACCATCGGAACCTGGAGTACATCCGGACCGCAAAGTGTCTGAACCCCAGGCAAGCCCGCTGGTCGCTGTTCTTCGGGCGTTTTGACTTCCGGATCACCTACCGCCCCGGGACAAAAACCAACGATCTGACGCCCTGTCCCGGGTGCATGAAGAGGAGGTCAGGACCAAGCCGTCAGACCCCCCTGACACCATCATCCCCGAGTCCACTGTCGTGGCCACCCTTACCTGGGACGTGGAGAAGACCGTCCGGGAGGACCTGACACGGAGCCCGGACCCGGGGACAGGTCCGAAGGACAAGTTGTACGTCCCACCAGAGGCCAGGGCTGCGGTCCTTGACTTCTGTCACGGTTCCAAGCTCTCCTGTCATCCAGGGGTGCGAAGGACCGTGGCAGTGGTCCGGCAGCGCTTCTGGGGGGCGTCTATGGAAGCCGACGTCCGGAAGTATGTCCAGGCCTGCACCACCTGTGCCAGGGGCAAAGCCGACCACCACAAGGCCCAAGGCCTCCTCCAGCCTCTGCCCGTGCCTCGTCGCCCCTGGTCTCATATTGGCCTGGACTTTGTCATGGGCCTCCCGCCGTCTAGGGCAACACCACCATCTTAACGATAGTGGACCGGTTCTCCAAGGTGGCCCACTTCGTGGCCCTCCCGAAGCTCCCGACGGCCCAGGAGACTGCAGACCTCCTGGTCCACCACGTCGTGCGTCTGCATGGGATTCCATCGGACATTGTCTCGGATCGTGGTCCTCAGTTCTCCTCCCGGGTCTGGAGGAGTTTCTGCAGGGAACTGGGGGCCACCGTCAGTCTCTCGTCTGGGTACCACCCCCAGACGAACGGGCAGGCAGAGCGGACGAACCAGGAACTGGAGCAGGCCCTCCGCTGCGTGACCTCCACGCACCCGACGGCCTGGAGTGACCACCTGGCCTGGATCGAGTACGCTCCTAATAGCCAAGTCTCATCAGCCACCGGCCTCTCCCCGTTTGAGGTGTGTTTGGGGTACCAGCCCCCATTGTTTCCGCTAGTGGAGGGAGAGGTCGGGGTGCCCTCGGTCCAGGCCCATCTGAGGAAGTGCCGTCAGGTGTGGTGTACTGCACGCTCTGCCCTACTCAGAGCCCGGACGAGGGCTAAGGCCCATGCAGACCGCCGGCGTTCCCCGGCTCCTGCATACCAGCCCGGGCAGGAGGTCTGGCTATCCAGAAAGGACATCCCCCTGCAGGTGGAATCCCACAAACTCAAAGACAGGTACATCGGACATTTTCCCATCCTCAAAGTCCTCAGTCCGGCCGGAGTGAAGCTAAAGCTGCCAGCTTCATTGCGGATACACCCCGTGTTTCATGTGTCCAGACTCAAGCCCTGCCATACCTCACCACTGTGTGCCCCGGGACCAGCGCCGCCTCCTGCCCGGATCATTGACGGGGAGCCCGCGTGGACGGTACACCGGCTCCTGGACGTCCGTCGACAGGGCCGGGGGTTCCAGTATCTGGTGGACTGGGAGGGTTATGGCCCCGAAGAACGCTCCTGGGTGAAGAGGAGCTTCATCCTGGACCCGGCCCTCCTGGCCGACTTCTACACCCATCACCCGGACAAGCCTGGTCGGGCGCCAGGAGGCGCCCGTTGAGGGGGGGGTCCTGTTGTGTGGGCCGCCGAAGAGGAGGTACTGCTGGCCCACCACCACAAGATGGCGCCCTGCTTGAAGTGCGGGCTTCAAGCACGAGAGGGCGTCGGAGCGACCAGGAGTGACAGCTGTCACACATCATCCGTACCAGCTGTCACTCATCCACTACTCATCACCACCACCATAAAGGCCGGACTGCAACTCCACCTCCCCGCCGAGAAATCAGCTACCATTCAGGTAATTTTCTCTGCTGACTCAAAACATTAAGTATTAATCTGAACTTCTTTGCAGCCGTTTTCCTGGTGTGTCCTTATCTGTGGGATTGGCGTTTGGTGTGATCAGCGACGGCTTCGCCTCACACCCCAAACCAGATAAGTGGTGAAACAGGAGCTGCACGAGTGTGTGATTGGAGGTGGAGGTTCTCCCTCCTAACTAAACACTGACTGTGGGATTACTGAGTGTGCGAACTCACACTCATCAGGACTGTTTCTGTTCTCTGCCAGCAGTACCGGGTCTGACTGCTGAAGACAGTGGCCACCTGGGGCGCAGGGCTTGGCGGCTCCGGTGTTCTTCAGCTCCGTTGGTGGTGGAAGCTGTGTGGGGATCCGGCTCTTCTCTCGCCAGGCGTCTTCTATCGTCGAGCCTGCCCACACGTCACCTGGTGTATGATTGACAGTCCACCATATTGTTATTGTCTGTACATCGTTGTGCGATTCACAACATTAAATTGTTACTTTTGGCTTATCCATTGTCCGTTCATTAACGCCCCCTGTTGTGGGTCCGTGTCACGACACTTTCACAACAATTTTAGTTCAGTAACCATGGCGACGTGTTGATCAAAGTGATGCTGAAACATCGCTGCTATTTTTAGGTCTGAACACTTCAGAGACTTTACATAGTAAAAGTTATCCTGTATATTTTGATCTAGAATCAAAGCCCAGCTCTTCAGCTCTGCTGTGCATTGCATTGTGGGACATCAGAAACATGCAGAAACATCAGAGGCCCCATGAACAGTCACTGCTGGTTTCCACCAGACAGTGGTGGCATTTTCACACTCAGCACCGCAGCCGTGCAAGTAGTCGGTGCACTCAGTTGTGTGCCTGTGGGTGCACTGGTCTTAAGATGAAGCCTGGTCAGGTGCACTGGTCTTAAGATGAAGCCTGGCCAGGTGCACTGGTCTTAAGGTGAAGACTGGTCAAGTGCAGTGCGGTATTGTATCACTTCCTGTTCCGGAGCACAGCAGTGTTTTGCTGTATCTGTTAGCTGTTTAATCTGTGCAGTTAGATTGATCTAGTTACCTAGATAATGATTTGTTTCACAGTGTAATCTTCACGTGCCTTAACTAAAGCACTCCCTCTGCTGAATCACCTCTAAATTATTTACACATTATTCACTTTGTGTGTTTTTAGGAATCCGCTAGCTTAGCGCAGCTACTAGCTCTTAGCTGGTTTAGCATGGCGGCTTCTCCTGTCTCTCCCGCACTTTTCTGCTCTGGGTGTGAAATGTTTAGTTATTCCTTGGCCTCCTTTAGCAGTAATGGTACTTGTAATAAGTGTAGCTTATTCGTAGCTTTGGAGGCCAGGCTGGGCGAATTGGAGACTCGGCTCCGCACCGTGGAAAATTCTACAGCTAGCCAGGCCCTTGTAGTCGGTGCGGACCAAGGTAGCTTAGCCGCCGTTAGTTCCCTTTCCAGCAGATCCCGAGCAGCCGGGAAAGCAGGCCGACTGGGTGACTGTGAGGAGGAAGCGTAGCCCTAAACAGAAGCCCCGTGTACACCGCCAACCCGTTCACATTTCTAACCATTTTTCCCCACTCGACGACACACCCACCGAGGATCAAACTCTGGTTATTGGCGACTCTGTTTTGAGAAATGTGAAGTTAGCGACACCAGCAACCATAGTCAGTTGTCTTCCGGGGGCCAGAGCAGGCGACATTGAAGGAAATTTGAAACTGCTGGCTAAGGCTAAGCGTAAATTTGGTAAGATTGTAATTCACGTCGGCAGTAATGACACCCGGTTACGCCAATTGGAGGTCACTAAAATTAACATTGAATCGGTGTGTAACTTTGCAAAAACAATGTCGGACTCTGTAGTTTTCTCTGAGCCCCTCCCCAATCGGACCGGGAGTGACATGTTTAGCCGCATGTTCTCCTTGAATTGCTGGCTGTCTGAGTGGTGTCCAAAAAATGAGGTGGGCTTCATAGATAATTGGCAAAGCTTCTGGGGAAAACCTGGTATTGTTAGGAGAGACGGCATCCATCCCACTTTGGATGGAGCAGCTCTCATTTCTAGAAATCTGGCCAATTTTCTTAAATCCTCCAAACCGTAACTATCCAGGGTTGGGACCAGGAAGCAGAGTTGTAGTCTTACACACCTCTCTGCAGCTTCTCTCCCCCTGCCATCCCCTCATTACCCCATCCCTGTAGAGACGGTGCCTGCTCCCAGACCACCAATAACCAGTAAAAATCTATTTAAGCATAAAAATTCAAAAAGAAAAAATAATATAGCACCTTCAACTGCACCACAGACTAAAACAGTTAAATGTGGTCTATTAAACATTAGGTCTCTCTCTTCTAAGTCCCTGTTAGTAAATGATATAATAACTGATCAACATATTGATTTATTCTGCCTTACAGAAACCTGGTTACAGCAGGATGAATATGTTAGTTTAAATGATGTTGTGTGGGCCGCTGAAGAGGAGGTACTGCTGGCCCACCACCACCAGAGGGCGCCCTGCCTGGAGTGCGGGCTCCAGGCACCAGAGGGCGCTGCCGCGTGACAGGAGCAGCCAAGGTGACAGCTGTCACCAATCAACTGAGACAGCTGTCATCCATCAGCGGAGGGGTATATCAGCTGGATGGCATCTCCACCTCATTGCCGAGATATCGCTCAATCAAAGAGGTAACGAACTCAGCCAGTTGTTTCATTCAGAGACGTAATACTTTGTTGCTTGTGCTTAGGACAATGAAGACCCTTTTGGACGTGTTTGGATAAGTACACATATTCCTACACTTCAGTGTTGTTTTGTGATTTGAGGTGGAGGTGGTATTTCCACCTCACGTGTTGCTGGGTGCAGCCGCGCCCACACCTGACTGTTTCTGTTCCTCGCCAGCAGTACCGGATCCGACGAGCGGAGGCAGTGGCCACCTGGGAGTTCGGGACTTGGCGGCTCCAGTATTCCCGGGGTTCGGTGGCAGAGGAAATCGGGTTGGTTCCGGTTCGACTTGGACAGACGTCTCCTATCATCGAGCCTGCCCACATGACACCGCTGTGATTGGACTCAATCTCGAGATTGTAATCTGTTGTGTTTGTTGTGCCTGTTTCACAACAGTAAAAGCAGTGTTATTTGACTCCTCCATTGTCCGTTCATTTGCGCCCCCTATTGTGGGTCTGTGTTCCTACACTTTCACAACAAATGAGTCAACACCCCCGAGTCACACTAACTGCCAGAACGCTCGTAGCACGGGCCGAGGCGGAGGATTAGCAGCAATCTTCCATTCCAGCTTATTAATTAATCAAAAACCCAGACAGAGCTTTAATTCATTTGAAAGCTGAATAATCGTTAATAGTAATTTGGCGTTTTGTTACGCAGTATATTTGAACATTGATGAGAATTGTGCAGTTTGCTTCTCACTGCCGTGGCGTATGGATTGATAATCCTCCACCTGTTGTTGGAAGCTGCTCATTTACATAAGGCTTAAATTCAGACCTGAATGTGTTGCTGATAGTTTGTGCCTCTGAAGGATATTTGTTGTAGCTCTGTTGACTTACCTCACCTTTTCCGTCCTTCACAGAGTCAGTTTGTCGTATCCACCTGGGGGGTGTTCGGCGGTGAATCTGAGTCCAGAAGTGCCGGGCTTTGATCCATTTGGGCGCTGGAGAGCGCGCCGTCCTTCACCTTGCCAAGACAGCTGACTATTTATGTTGTACACGAACTATTGCACATGAGGGGGAATAAATTTGTTTCTTGGAACCGCTTTCTGGTTATTTAGCGCTGGGCCGTTGTCAGATGCTGGTTCGGTTCTCTGACCCGCGTCAGCACATAACAGTAGTTCCCGGCCAGTATAAAATGGACCCAGCGGCAGAAGCGGTTCCATTTGTGGAAAGAGTTCAAGAACACTTGGAGAAGATATGGGAGCAATTACAGCATCTCGCAAACCAAATTAAACAAACAGATGCCCGCGTTACGGAGCTCGCAGCGCAAGCCGTTCCGCTTCCTGCTGCTCCAGCTGCGGCACCATCGATACCGGTGCAGATAACTCCGTCACCCAGAGAGTCGGGTTCCGAACCAATTATTTGTCATCCAGAACCTTATGCGGGAATCGTTGAAGTCTGTGCTCCGTTTTTGATGCAATGTTCTCTGGTTTTTGCTCAGGGACCGGCTTCCTTCTCTTCTGATGGTAGCCGTGTCTCATATGTGACAAATTTGCTTCGAGGTGACGCCTTAGCTTGGGTCACTGCGTTGAGGAGCAATAACTCTTCCCACTGTTGCCAAGTGCTTGCTCATAGGGGGTCGTTTTGACCGTTGGGGTTTTTCATAATTATTGTATGGCCTTGCCTTACAATATGGAGCGCCTTGGGGCAAGTGTTTGTTGTGATTTGGCGCTATATAAGAAAAAAGTTGATTGATTGATTGATTGTTAGGATCCTTTAAGGATTTCTCCCGGGAGTTCCGATTGGTTTTTGACCATCCGGTGAAAACAAATACCGTTGCCCAACGGTTGCTGAATCTCAGGCAGGGGAGGCGGAGTGCGGCGGATTATTCCGTTGATTTCCGAATTTTTGCTGCTCAGTCCGGTTGGAATGCCGCAGCTTTGAGAGGAGTGTTTGTGGATGGTTTGAACGATTTATTAAAAGACGAGCTAGCAGTCCGTGACGAACCAAAAGATTTAGATGAGCTAATATCTTTGGTTATTTGTCTAGATGATCAGATAAAGGAGCGTGGACGCGAGAGAGGGCGGACATCTGAGCGGGTCTTTCCGTCTCGGGGCTTTCCCCGACACAGATCAGGGCCGCCTCTTCTTCGCCCCACTGAGACTCCTCCGACGGGACCTCTGGCTCCTCTTGCGGATGAGCCCATGCAGCTCGGACGAGCTGAAACAGCCATATTGCCCCGGTCACATAAGCGTCAAGAAAGATAACGATGACGTATCTCCAGGTGTTTTTGGACAGGCATAATATATAAAAAAAAAAAAAGAAAAAAGGGGGCAGACCTCTGGTTATTTAGTTATTTGGTCTGTTTTTGTTTTCATGTAGGGGTTATAAAGTGTTTAGGGAATTAGAGGCTGTTCTGGTTGGGTGAACGACTGGCAGTTCGGAGCTCGGCTGGACTCAGGTAATCGTATGTCTTCATTATTTGAACTTAGGTAATTTTTGTTTGTGGATTGGGTCGTTTTGTTTTGTTGTTTTTTATTTCCCTGTTTCCCTAACCCCAACCTCACGTACTCTAAGACCGTTTGTCTTTTGGGTTGTGGGGTGGTGCAGGTTGGTTACGCTGAGCACTTCTCAGAAAACCTCTGCGCCTAGGGGGGGTTGTCAGGGGCATTTTTTTTGGGTTTGGTTGTTACCCGGTTCCACTCCAGCCCCGGTGGGCCTTTGACCGTTTGTCATTGGCGTTACCGGGGTGTAGTACGCCAATCGGAGGTCACTAAAATTAACATTAAATCGGTGTGTAACTTTGCAAAAACAATGTCGGACTCTGTAGTTTTCTCTGGGCCCCTCCCCAATCGGACCGGGAGTGACATGTTTAGCCGCATGTTCTCCTTGAATTGCTGGCTGTCTGAGTGGTGTCCAAAAATGAGGTGGGCTTCATAGATAATTGGCAAAGCTTCTGGGGAAAACCTGGTCTTGTTAGGAGAGACGGCATCCATCCCACTTTGGATGGAGCAGCTCTCATTTCTAGAAATCTGGCCAATTTTCTTAAATCCTCCAAACCGTGACTATCCAGGGTTGGGACCAGGAAGCAGAGTTGTAGTCTTACACACCTCTCTGCAGCTTCTCTCCCACTGCCATCCCCTCATTACCCCATCCCCGTAGAGACGGTGCCTGCTCCCAGACTACCAATAACCAGCAAAAATCTATTTAAGCATAAAAATTCAAAAAGAAAAAATAATATAGCACCTTCAACTGCACCACAGACTAAAACAGTTAAATGTGGTCTATTAAACATTAGGTCTCTCTCTTCTAAGTCCCTGTTGGTAAATGATATAATAATTGATCAACATATTGATTTATTCTGCCTTACAGAAACCTGGTTACAGCAGGATGAATATGTTAGTTTAAATGAGTCAACACCCCCGAGTCACACTAACTGTCAGAATGCTCGTAGCACGGGCCGGGGCGGAGGATTAGCAGCAATCTTCCATTCCAGCTTATTAATTAATCAAAAACCCAGACAGAGCTTTAATTCATTTGAAAGCTTGTCTCTTAGTCTTGTCCATCCAAATTGGAAGTCCCAAAAACCAGTTTTATTTGTTATTATCTATCGTCCACCTGGTCGTTACTGTGAGTTTCTCTGTGAATTTTCAGACCTTTTGTCTGACTTAGTGCTTAGCTCAGATAAGATAATTATAGTGGGCGATTTTAACATCCACACAGATGCTGAGAATGACAGCCTCAACACTGCATTTAATCTATTATTAGACTCTATTGGCTTTGCTCAAAAAGTAAATGAGTCCACCCACCACTTTAATCATATCTTAGATCTTGTTCTGACTTATGGTATGGAAATAGAAGACTTAACAGTATTCCCTGAAAACTCCCTTCTGTCTGATCATTTCTTAATAACATTTACATTTACTCTGATGGACTACCCAGCAGTGGGGAATAAGTTTCATTACACTAGAAGTCTTTCAGAAAGCGCTGTAACTAGGTTTAAGGATATGATTCCTTCTTTATGTTCTCTAATGCCATATACCAACACAGTGCAGAGTAGCTACCTAAACTCTGTAAGGGAGATAGAGTATCTCGTCAGTAGTTTTACATCCTCATTGAAGACAACTTTGGATGCTGTAGCTCCTCTGAAAAAGAGAGCTTTAAATCAGAAATGTCTGACTCCGTGGTATAACTCACAAACTCGTAGCTTAAAGCAGATAACCCGTAAGTTGGAGAGGAAATGGCGTCTCACTAATTTAGAAGATCTTCACTTAGCCTGGAAAAAGAGTCTGTTGCTCTATAAAAAAGCCCTCCGTAAAGCTAGGACATCTTTCTACTCATCACTAATTGAAGAAAATAAGAACAACCCCAGGTTTCTTTTCAGCACTGTAGCCAGGCTGACAAAGAGTCAGAGCTCTATTGAGCTGAGTATTCCATTAACTTTAACTAGTAATGATTTCATGACTTTCTTTGCTAACAAAATTTTAACTATTAGAGAAAAAATTACTCATAACCATCCCAAAGACGTATCGTTATCTTTGGCTGCTTTCAGTGATGCCGGTATTTGGTTAGACTCTTTCTCTCCGATTGTTCTGTCTGAGTTATTTTCATTAGTTACTTCATCCAAACCATCAACATGTTTATTAGACCCCATTCCTACCAGGCTGCTCAAGGAAGCCCTACCATTATTTAATGCTTTGATCTTAAATATGATCAATCTATCTTTGTTAGTTGGCTATGTACCACAGGCTTTTAAGGTGGCAGTAATTAAACCATTACTTAAAAAGCAATCACTTGACCCAGCTATCTTAGCTAATTATAGGCCAATCTCCAACCTTCCTTTTCTCTCAAAAATTCTTGAAAGGGTAGTTGTAAAACAGCTAACTGATCATCTGCAGAGGAATGGTCTATTTGAAGAGTTTCAGTCAGGTTTTAGAATTCATCATAGTACAGAAACAGCATTAGTGAAGGTTACAAATGATCTTCTTATGGCCTCGGACAGTGGACTCATCTCTGTGCTTGTTCTGTTAGACCTCAGTGCTGCTTTTGATACTGTTGACCATAAAATTTTATTACAGAGATTAGAGCATGCCATAGGTATTAAAGGCACTGCGCTGCGGTGGTCTGAATCATATTTGTCTAATAGATTACAATTTGTTCATGTAAATGGGGAATCTTCTTCACAGACTAAAGTTAATTATGGAGTTCCACAAGGTTCTGTGCTAGGACCAATTTTATTCACTTTATACATGCAGTATTAGGCAGTATTATTAGACGGTATTGCTTAAATTTTCATTGTTACGCAGATGATACCCAGCTTTATCTATCCATGAAGCCAGAGGACACACACCAATTAGCTAAACTGCAGGATTGTCTTACAGACATAAAGACATGGATGACCTCTAATTTCCTGCTTTTAAACTCAGATAAAACTGAAGTTATTGTACTTGGCCCCACAAATCTTAGAAACATGGTGTCTAACCAGATCCTTACTCTGGATGGCATTAACCTGACCTCTAGTAATACTGTGAGAAATCTTGGAGTCATTTTTGATCAGGATATGTCATTCAAAGCGCATATTAAACAAATATGTAGGACTGCTTTTTTGCATTTATGCAATATCTCTAAAATCAGAAAGGTCTTGTCTCAGAGTGATGCTGAAAAACTAATTCATGCATTTATTTCCTCTAGGCTGGACTATTGTAATTCATTATTATCAGGTTGTCCTAAAAGTTCCCTAAAAAGCCTTCAGTTAATTCAAAATGCTGCAGCTAGAGTACTGACGGGGACTAGAAGGAGAGAGCATATCTCACCCATATTGGCCTCTCTTCATTGGCTTCCTGTTAATTCTAGAACAGAATTTAAAATTCTTCTTCTTACTTATAAGGTTTTGAATAATCAGGTCCCATCTTATCTTAGGGACCTCGTAGTACCATATCACCCCAATAGAGCGCTTCGCTCTCAGACTGCAGGCTTACTTGTAGTTCCTAGGGTTTGTAAGAGTAGAATGGGAGGCAGAGCCTTCAGCTTTCAGGCTCCTCTCCTGTGGAACCAGCTCCCAATTCAGATCAGGGAGACAGACACCCTCTCTACTTTTAAGATTAGGCTTAAAACTTTCCTTTTTGCTAAAGCTTATAGTTAGGGCTGGATCAGGTGACCCTGAACCATCCCTTAGTTATGCTGCTATAGACTTAGACTGCTGGGGGGTTCCCATGATGCACTGTTTCTTTCTCTTTTTGCTCTGTATGCACCACTCTGCATTTAATCATTAGTGATCGATCTCTGCTCCCCTCCACAGCATGTCTTTTTCCTGGTTCTCTCCCTCAGCCCCAACCAGTCCCAGCAGAAGACTGCCCCTCCCTGAGCCTGGTTCTGCTGGAGGTTTCTTCCTGTTAAAAGGGAGTTTTTCCTTCCCACTGTAGCCAAGTGCTTGCTCACAGGGGGTCGTTTTGACCGTTGGGGTTTTACATAATTATTGTATGGCCTTGCCTTGCAGTATAAAGCGCCTTGGGGCAACTGTTTGTTGTGATTGTCGCTATATAAAAAAATTGATTGATTGATTGATTGATTGATTGATAGTACAGTGGGAACGTACCTCAGTTGGAGTGGTGGGCCGATCTGTGCCGTTCGCCATTTCGGTAGTTCCACCCCTCCCGATAGGCTGGTGGTATGGTAGGTTTAGGGGCACCGGACGTATTTCCGGTTTTCCACTGCGCTTAGGGGATGGGACTGGGTTAGTTTTTCCTGTTTCCTTCCCCGGCTTGGTAGTTTTGTGCCGTTCGCCGAAATTGTACTGACGATAGGCTCTGGGAGTAATCTGGGGTCTTTCGGGGTGCTGGGGAGGGTAACAGCGTTTCCAGTTGTTTTCCTTGCCCCCGGGGTGGTTTAGTGGAGTCCGCCGGGGGTTGGATTTTTGTGTTTTTTATGTTTCCTTCCAGGTTCCACCTCCAGGGTTGATGGGACGGTCCTCTGGGGGGAATTGATTGTGGGGCCGACTAGCCAAGTGTGGCCTGGTCTGGGGTTCCTGGGTTGTGGGGAGGGTGCCTCCTGGGGTTGATGGTACGGTCCTCTGGGGGGCGCTGTTGCTCCATGTATACCTGGGGACCTCTGTGGGATTCCGGCTTTGGTTATTACTCCTGGAACTGGCGGTAAAGGTCTTCTGGGGGGTGTTGAGCTCTGCACGTTGTCTGGAGGGGTTGTTTGTTATTTTTCTTTGTGAAATTGTGTTTGTATTGTGTTGTCGGGGCTATGTTGGGTTATTGGATTTGGGAGTTTTTCTTTTCTTCCCGGAGTTGGATGGGACGGTCCCCTGGGGAGGGTTTTGGTGGGTTTTGTATTTTTCTTGTATGTTAGGTTGTACTTGGGACTCTTTTGGGGTTTTTGTTGATGCCAGCTGGCCTTCCAGCCGCGGTGCCCTGTCCTGCTGTCTGCTGTGGACTTTGGGGGCGTTACACCATCTGCTTCCTGTCGTGGACCCCGGAGGGACGTGCTGTTCTCGGGCCTGGTCTGTTCGGTCGCCGGGAGGCTTCCCGTTGATGGGGGGGTACTGTTGTGTGTTGGGGGGTTTGGCTGGACATTTGGGTGCTGTTTTCTTTTCTTTGCTCTCCAGGTGGTATGCAAACTGTTTTTTTCTGTGGAGAAGGTGCTGGTGGAGGAGTCCTTCACCCTCATCAGAACTATTGGCTGCACCTGTGGAGGATGTTCACATGCAGGCCTAACAGCTTGCAGCACCTGTGGATGATGCTCACGTGCAGACTTAAAGACTTTCAGCTGAAGCAGATAATGAGATGGCGTTCTGCATTTAAGCCATGAGTGATTTGAGCAGAATTGCCGGGAACTCGACCTTGTGACGTTCGGTTGTGAGACGCTGAGGACCGCGCCAGGGTTTGACACATCGTGCCTGTGAAGGAGGATGGGTGAGGGACACATGCTGTCAGCACACATCAGAGGTGATTATCGTCTGAATAATCGTTAATAGTAATTTGGCGTTTTGTTACGCAGTATATTTGAACATTGATGAGATTTGTGCAGTTTGCTTCTCACTGCCGTGGCGTACGGATTGATGATCCTCCACCTGTTGTGAGAAGCTGCTCATTTACATAAGGCTTAAATTCAGACCTGAATGTGTTGCTGATAGTGTGTGCCTCTGAAGGATATTTGTTGTAGCTCTGTTGACTTACCTCACCTTTTCCGTCCTTCACAGAGTCAGTTTGTCGTATCCACCTGGGGGGGTGTTCGGTGGTGAATCTGAGTCCAGAAGTGCGGGCTTTGATCCATTTGGGCGCTGGAGAGCGCGCCGTCCTTCACCTTGCCAAGACAGCTGACTATTTATGTTGTACACGAATTATTGCACATGAGGGGGAATAAATTTGTTTCTTGGAACCGCTTTCTGGTTATTTAGCGCTGGGCCATTGTCAGATGCTGGTTCGGTTCTCTGACCCGCGTCAGCACATAACAAGTTGGCTATGTACCACAGGCTTTTAAGGTGGCAGTAATTAAACCATTACTTAAAAAGCCATCACTTGACCCAGCTATCTTAGCTAATTATAGGCCAATCTCCAACCTTCCTTTTCTCTCAAAAATTCTTGAAAGGGTAGTTGTAAAATTGAAGAAAACAGCTAACTGATCATCTGCAGAGGAATGGTCTATTTGAAGAGTTTCAGTCAGGTTTTAGAATTCATCATAGTACAGAAACAGCATTAGTGAAGGTTACAAATGATCTTCTTATGGCCTCAGACAGTGGACTCATCTCTGTGCTTGTTCTGTTAGACCTCAGTGCTGCTTTTGATACTGTTGACCATAAAATTTTATTACAGAGATTAGAGCATGCCATAGGTATTAAAGGCACTGCGCTGCGGTGGTTTGAATCATATTTATCTAATAGATTACAATTTGTTCATGTAAATGGGGAATCTTCTTCACAGACTAAGGTTAATTATGGAGTTCCACAAGGTTCTGTGCTAGGACCAATTTTTTTCACTTTATACATATTTCCCTTAGGCAGTATTATTAGACGGCATTGCTTAAATTTTCATTGTTACGCAGATGATACCCAGCTTTATCTATCCATGAAGCCAGAGGACACACACCAATTAGTTAAACTGCAGGATTTTCTTACAGACATAAAGACATGGATGACCTCTAATTTCCTGCTTTTAAAGTCAGATAAAACTGAAGTTATTGTACTTGGCCCCACAAATCTTAGAAACATGGTGTCTAACCAGATCCTTACTCTGGATGGCATTACCCTGACCTCTGGTAATAGAAATCTTGGAGTCATTTTTGATCAGGATATGTCATTCAATGCGCATATTAAACAAATATGTAGGGCTGCTTTTTTGCATTTGCGCAATATCTCTAAAATTAGAAAGGTCTTGTCTCAGAGTGATGCTGAAAAACTAATTCATGCATTTATTTCCTCTAGGCTGGACTACTGTAATTCATTATTATCAGGTTGTCTTAAAAGTTCCCTGAAAAGCCTTCAGTTAATTCAAAATGCTGCAGCTAGAGTACTGACGGGGGCTAGAAGGAGAGAGCATATTTCACCCATATTGGCCTCTCTTCATTGGCTTCCTGTTAATTCTAGAATAGAATTTAAAATTCTTCTTCTTACTTATAAGGTTTTGAATAATCAGGTCCCATCTTATCTTAGGGACCTCATAGTACCATATCACCCCAATAGAGCGCTTCGCTCTCAGACTGCAGGCTTACTTGTAGTTCCTAGGGTTTGTAAGAGTAGAATGGGAGGCAGAGCCTACAGCTTTCAGGCTCCTCTCCTGTGGAACCAGCTCCCAATTCAGATCAGGGAGACAGACACCCTCTCTACTTTTAAGATTAGGCTTAAAACTTTCCTTTTTGCTAAAGCTTATAGTTAGGGCTGGATCAGGTGACCCTGAACCATCCCTTAGTTATGCTGCTATAGACTTAGACTGCTGGGGGGTTCCCATGATGCACTTTCCCATGATGTTTCTTTCTCTTTTTGCTCTGTATGCACCAATCTGCATTTAATCATTAGTGATAGATCTCTGCTCCCCTCCACAGCATGTCTTTTTCCTGGTTCTCTCCCTCAGCCCCAACCAGTCCCAGCAGAAGACTGCCCCTCCCTGAGCCTGGTTCTGCTGGAGGTTTCTTCCTGTTAAAAGGGAGTTTTTCCTTCCCACTGTTGCCAAGTGCTTGCTCACAGGAGGTCGTTTTGACCGTTGGGGTTTTTCCGTAATTATTGTATGGCTTTGCCTTACAATATAAGGCACCTTGGGGCAACTGTTTGTTGTGATTTGGCGCTATATAAATAAAATTGATTTGATTTGATTTTGCTTAAGGTAAAGCCTGGTCAAGTGCAGTGGTCTTAAGGTGAAGCCTGGTCAAGTGCAGTATTCTTAAGGTAAAGCCTGGTCAGGTGCAGTGGTCTTAAGGTGAAGCCTGGTCAGGTGCAGTATTCTTAAGGTGAAGCCTGGTCAAGTACAGTGGTCTTAAGGTGAAGCCTGGTCAGGGCCACTGGTCTTAAGGTGAAGCCCGGTCAGGTCCACTGGTCTTAAGGTGAAGCCTGGTCAAGTGCAGTGGTCTTAAGGTAAAGCCTGGTCAGGTGCAGTGGTCTTACGGTGAAGTCTGGTCAGGTGCAGTATTCTTAAGGTGAAGCCTGGTCAGGTGCACTGGTCTTACGGTGAAGCCTGGTCAAGTGCAGTGGTCTTAAGGTGAAGCCTGGTCAGGTGCAGTGGTCTTAAGGTAAAGCCTGGTCAGGTGCAGTGTTCTTAAGGTAAAGCCTGGTCAGGTGCACTGGTCTTAAGGTGAAGCCTGGTCAGGTGCAGTATTCTTAAGGTAAAGCCTGGTCAGGTGCAGTGGTCTTAAGGTAAAGCCTGGTCAGGTGCACTGGTCTTAAGGTAAAGCCTGGTCAGGTGCAGTGGTCTTAAGGTGAAGCCTGGTCAGGTGCACTGGTCTTAAGGTGAAGCCTGGTCAAGTGCAGTGGTCTTCAGGTGAAGCCTGGTCAGGTGCAGTATTCTTAAGGTAAAGCCTGGTCAGGTGCACTGGTCTTAAGGTGAAGCCTGGTCAAGTGCAGTGGTCTTAAGGTAAAGCCTGGTCAGGTGCAGTGGTCTTACGGTGAAGTCTGGTCAGGTGCAGTATTCTTAAGGTAAAGCCTGGTCAGGTGCAGTGGTCTTAAGGTAAAGCCTGGTCAGGTGCACTGGTCTTAAGGTGAAGCCTGGTCAGGTGCACTGGTCTTAAGGTGAAGCCTGTTCAAGTGCAGTGGTCTTAAGGTGAAGCCTGGTCAGGTGCAGTATTCTTAAGGTGAAGCCTGGTCAGGTGCACTGGTCTTAAGGTGAAGCCTGGTCAGGTGCCGTGGTCTTAAGGTGAAGCCTGGTCAGGTGCACTGGTCTTAAGGTAAAGCCTGGTCAGGTGCAGTGGTCTTAAGGTGAAGCCTGGTCAGGTGCACTGGTCTTAAGGTGAAGCCTGGTCAAGTGCAGTGGTCTTAAGGTGATGCCTGGTCAGGTGCAGTATTCTTTAGGTGAGGCCTGGTCAGGTGCAGTATTCTTAAGGTAAATCTTGGTCAGGTGCAGTGGTCTTAAGGTAAAGCCTGGTCAGATGCACTGGTCTTAAGGTGAAGCCTGGTCAGGTGCAGTGGTCTTAAGGTGAAGCCTGGTCAGGTGCAGTGGTCTTAAGATGAACCCTGGTCAGGTGCACTGGTCTTACGATGAAGCCTGTTCAGGTGCACTGGTCTTAAGATGAAGCCTGGTCAGGTGCAGTGGTCTTAAGGTGAAGCCTGGTCAGGTCCACTGGTCTTAAGGTGAAGCCCGGTCAGGTCCACTGGTCTTAAGGTGAAGCCTGGTCAAGTGCAGTGGTCTTAAGGTAAAGCCTGGTCAGGTGCAGTGGTCTTACGGTGAAGTCTGGTCAGGTGCAGTATTCTTAAGGTAAAGCCTGGTCAGGTGCACTGGTCTTAAGGTGAAGCCTGGTCAGGTGCACTGGTCTTAAGGTGAAGCCTGTTCAAGTGCAGTGGTCTTAAGGTGAAGCCTGGTCAGGTGCAGTATTCTTAAGGTGAAGCCTGGTCAGGTGCAGTATTCTTAAGGTAAAGCCTGGTCAGGTGCAGTGGTCTTAAGGTAAAGCCTGGTCAGGTGCACTGGTCTTAAGGTAAAGCCTGGTCAGGTGCAGTGGTCTTAAGGTGAAGCCTGGTCAGGTGCACTGGTCTTAAGGTGAAGCCTGGTCAAGTGCAGTGGTCTTAAGGTGAAGCCTGGTCAGGTGCAGTATTCTTAAGGTGAAGCCTGGTCAGGTGCAGTATTCTTAAGGTAAAGCCTGGTCAGGTGCACTGGTCTTAAGGTGAAGCCTGGTCAAGTGCAGTGGTCTTAAGGTAAAGCCTGGTCAGGTGCAGTGGTCTTACGGTGAAGTCTGGTCAGGTGCAGTATTCTTAAGGTGAAGCCTGGTCAGGTGCACTGGTCTTACGGTGAAGCCTGGTCAAGTGCAGTGGTCTTAAGGTGAAGCCTGGTCAGGTGCAGTGGTCTTAAGGTAAAGCCTGGTCAGGTGCAGTGTTCTTAAGGTAAAGCCTGGTCAGGTGCACTGGTCTTAAGGTGACGCCTGGTCAGGTGCAGTATTCTTAAGGTAAAGCCTGGTCAGGTGCAGTGGTCTTAAGGTAAAGCCTGGTCAGGTGCACTGGTCTTAAGGTGAAGCCTGGTCAGGTGCACTGGTCTTAAGGTGAAGCCTGTTCAAGTGCAGTGGTCTTAAGGTGAAGCCTGGTCAGGTGCAGTATTCTTAAGGTGAAGCCTGGTCAGGTGCAGTATTCTTAAGGTAAAGCTTACTCAGGTGCAGTGGTCTTAAGGTAAAGCCTGGTCAGGTGCACTGGTCTTAAGGTGAAGCCTGGTCAGGTGCCGTGGTCTTAAGGTGAAGCCTGGTCAGGTGCACTGGTCTTAAGGTAAAGCCTGTTCAGGTGCACTGGTCTTAAGATGAAGCCTGGTCAGGTGCAGTGGTCTTAAGGTAAAGCCTGGTCAGGTGCACTGGTCTTAAGGTAAAGCCTGGTCAGGTGCAGTGGTCTTAAGGTGAAGCCTGGTCAGGTGCACTGGTCTTAAGGTGAAGCCTGGTCAAGTGCAGTGGTCTTAAGGTGAAGCCTGGTCAGGTGCAGTATTCTTAAGGTGAAGCCTGGCCAAGTGCAGTATTCTTAAGGTAAAGCCTGGTCAGGTGCAGTGGTCTTGAGGTAAAGCCTGGTCAGGTGCACTGGTCTTAAGGTGAAGCCTGGTCAGGTGCAGTGGTCTTAAGGTGAAGCCTGGTCAGGTGCACTGGTCTTAAGGTGAAGCCTGGTCAAGTGCAGTGGTCTTAAGGTGAAGCCTGGTCAGGTGCAGTATTCTTAAGGTGAAGCCTGGTCAGGTGCAGTGGTCTTAAGGTAAAGCCTGGTCAGGTGCAGTGGTCTTAAGATGAAGTCTGGTCAGGTGCAGTGGTCTTAAGGTAAAGCCTGGTCAGGTGCAGTGGTCTTAAGATGAACCCTGGTCAGGTGCGCTGGTCTTAAGATGAAGCCTGGTCAGGTGCCGTGGTCTTAAGGTGAAGCCTGGTCAGGTGCACTGGTCTTAAGGTGAAGCCTGGTCAAGTGCAGTGGTCTTAAGGTGAAGCCTGGTCAGGTGCAGTATTCTTAAGGTGAAGCCTGGTCAGGTGCAGTGGTCTTAAGGTAAAGCCTGGTCAGGTGCAGTGGTCTTAAGGTAAAGCCTGGTCAGGTGCAGTGGTCTTAAGATGAACCCTGGTCAGGTGCACTGGTCTTAAGATGAAGTCTGGTCAGGTGCAGTGGTCTTAAGGTAAAGCCTGGTCAGGTGCAGTGGTCTTAAGATGAACCCTGGTCAGGTGCACTGGTCTTAAGATGAAGCCTGGTCAGGTGCACTGGTCTTAAGATGAAGCCTGGTCAGGTGCAGTGCTGTTGTGCTGCTGTCATCAGGCAGCCTGAAGTAACTGCATCACAGACCACCACAAACATGGTCTAAAGTCTGCTCAGTATCCAGACACACTTTACATAGGTGGGTTCACATTCTGCTTGTACACAACAGTGCATGGAGGTGCAAGAAAAGTGAAAACTAAACTCATCAACAGGTAGGTCTACATAAAAATCAGAAGGCCATCTTACTTGTTGGGAATATTGATGACGATTGCTCTGACCCACTGCTCCAAAGTGTCGAGAGTTTCTGCACAACAAAAACAGTGACCTGCTTGAACACACAAAGTTTGTTCACATTCACACCGACAGATTTTGAGACGCGCCGGGTTGAATGCGCGTGTCCAGACTCATCTGCAAACATCTCAGCTGCATTTAGACATCTGAAAGAATAATTAAAACATTTCTGCAAACAGACTACTGGGGTTTGAACCACCAACCCTTCAGTTACTAGACATTCCACTCTACTATCTCGGCTGTTGTCGCCCCCTATGGCCAGTTCTGCAGATGCTCAATGTGATGTTTAGTGTCGGGGAAACACCAATTTGTCAGCCGCTATGGAACTGGACTTCATAACAAACTATGGATAAATAAAAGAAACGAACTCTGAGAGATGATGTTTCCATGAGGAGCAGTGAGGAATTCTGGGATACCTTTAGACTGAACAGCCAGCGTCATGGAGTGAGCAGAGTAGTATCTGGTCCAGATGTCTCTGAGCCGCTGGTACGTGTTGATCCAATTCTCTCTGGGCATGTGCTTTAACGTCTGAGCGTTACCTGAGAACAACACCACACCACGCATTCACCTGTTGTGTACCTTCACACACTCGCCCACCACACACGCCGTCACACGTTCGGCCACCACACACGCGTCACACATTCGGCCACCACACACGGCGTCACACATTCGGCCACCACACACGACGTCACACATTCGGCCACCACACACGCCGTCACACGTTCAGCCACCACACACGCCGTCACACGTTTGGCCACCACACACGCCGTCACATGCTCGGCCACCACATGCCATCACATGTTCGGCCACCACACATGCCGTCACACTTTCGGCCACCACACACGCCGTCACACGTTTGGCCATCACACGTTCGGCCACCACACATGCCGTCACACGTTCGGCCACCACACATGCCGTCACACGTTCGGCCACCACACACGCCGTCACACCTTCAGCCACCACACACACCGTCACACATTCGGCCACCACACACGCCATCACACATTCGGCCACCACACACGCCGTCACAGATTCGGCCACCACACATGCCGTCACATGCTCGGCCACCACACATGCCGTCACACGTTCGGCCACCACACACGCCGTCACACGTTTGGCCATCACACGTTCGGCCACCACACACGCCGTCACACCTTCAGCCACCACACACACCGTCACACATTCGGCCACCACACACGCCATCACACGTTCGGCCACCACACACGCCGTCACAGATTCGGCCACCACACATGCCGTCACATGCTCGGCCACCACACATGCCGTCACACGTTCGGCCACCACACATGCTGTCACACGTTCGGCCACCACACACGTCGTCACACCTTCAGCCACCACACACACCATCACACATTCAGCCACCACACACGCCATCACATGTTCAGCCACCACACATGCCGTCACACGTTTGGCCACTACACACGCCGTCACATGCTCGGCCACCACACGCCATCACACGTTCGGCCACCACACATGCCGTCACACTTTTGGCCACCACACATGCCGTCACACTTTCGGCCACCACACACGCCGTCACACGTTTGGCCATCACACGTTCGGCCACCACACATGCCGTCACATGTTCGGCCACCACACATGCCGTCACACCTTCAGCCACCACACACACCGTCACACATTCGGCCACCACACACGCCGTCACACTTTCGGCCACCACACACGCCATCACACGTTTGGCCATCACACGTTCGGCCACCACACATGCCGTCACACGTTCGGCCACCACACACGCCATCACACCTTCAGCCACCACACACACCGTCACACATTCGGCCACCACACACGCAATCACACGTTCGGCCACCACACACACCGTCACAGATTCGGCCACCACACATGCCGTCACATGCTCGGCCACCACACGCCATCACACGTTCGGCCACCACACATGCCGTCACACTTTCGGCCAACACACACGCCGTCACACGTTTGGCCATCACACGTTCGGCCACCACACATGCCGTCACACGTTCGGCCAGCACACACGCCGTCACACGTTCGGCCACCACACACGCCGTCACACCTTCAGCCACCACACACACCGTCACACATTCAGCCACCACACACGCCATCACACGTTCAGCCACCACACATGCCGTCACACGTTTTGTCCACCACACACGCCGTCACAGATTCGGCCACCACACACGCCGTCACATGCTCGGCCACCACACGCCGTCACACGTTCGGCCACCACACATGCCGTCACACTTTCGGCCACCACACACGCCGTCACACGTTTGGCCATCACACGTTCGGCCACCACACATGCCGTCACATGTTCGGCCACCACACACACCGTCACACATTCGGCCACCACACACGCCGTCACACTTTCGGCCACCACACACGCCGTCACACGTTTGGCCATCACACGTTCGGCCACCACACATGCCGTCACACGTTCGGCCACCACACACGCCGTCACACCTTCAGCCACCACACACACCGTCACACATTCGGCCACCACACACGCCATCACACGTTCGGCCACCACACACACCGTCACAGATTCGGCCACCACACATGCCGTCACACTTTCGGCCACCACACACGCCGTCACACGTTCGGCCACCACACATGCCGTCACACGTTCGGACAGCACACACGCCGTCACACATTCGGCCACCACACACGCCGTCACACCTTCAGCCACCACACAAACCGTCACACATTCAGCCACCACACACGCCATCACACGTTCAGCCACCACACATGCCGTCACACGTTTTGTCCACCACACACGCCGTCACAGATTCGGCCACCACACACGCCGTCACATGCTCGGCCACCACACGCCGTCACACGTTCAGCCACCACACACGCCGTCACACGTTTGGCCACCACACACGCCGTCACATGCTCGGCCACCACACGCCATCACATGTTCGGCCACCACACATGCCGTCACACTTTCGGCCACCACACACGCCGTCACACGTTTGGCCATCACACGTTCGGCCACCACACATGCCGTCACACGTTCGGCCACCACACACGCCGTCACACCTTCAGCCACCACACACACCGTCACACATTCGGCCACCACACACGCCATCACACATTCGGCCACCACACACGCCGTCACAGATTCGGCCACCACACATGCCGTCACATGCTCGGCCACCACACATGCCGTCACACGTTCGGCCACCACACACGCCGTCACACGTTTGGCCATCACACGTTCGGCCACCACACGCCGTCACACCTTCAGCCACCACACACACCATCACACATTCGGCCACCACACACGCCATCACACGTTCGGCCACCACACACGCCGTCACAGATTCGGCCACCACACATGCCGTCACATGCTCGGCCACCACACATGCCGTCACACGTTCGGCCACCACACATGCTGTCACACGTTCGGCCACCACACACGTCGTCACACCTTCAGCCACCACACACACCATCACACATTCAGCCACCACACACGCCATCACATGTTCAGCCACCACACACGCCGTCACACGTTTGGCCATCACACGTTCGGCCACCACACACGCCGTCACACCTTCAGCCACCACACACACCGTCACACATTCGGCCACCACACACGCCATCACACGTTCGGCCACCACACACGCCGTCACAGATTCGGCCACCACACATGCCGTCACATGCTCGGCCACCACACATGCCGTCACACGTTCGGCCACCACACATGCTGTCACACGTTCGGCCACCACACACGTCGTCACACCTTCAGCCACCACACACACCATCACACATTCAGCCACCACACACGCCATCACATGTTCAGCCACCACACACGCCGTCACACGTTTGGCCACTACACACGCCGTCACAGATTCGGCCACCACACATGCCGTCACATGCTCGGCCACCACACGCCATCACACGTTCGGCCACCACACATGCCGTCACACTTTTGGCCACCACACATGCTGTCACACTTTCGGCCACCACACACGCCGTCACACGTTTGGCCATCACACGTTCGGCCACCACACATGCCGTCACATGTTCGGCCACCACACATGCCGTCACACCTTCAGCCACCACACACACCGTCACACATTCGGCCACCACACACGCCGTCACACTTTCGGCCACCACACACGCCGTCACAGATTCGGCCACCACACACGCCGTCACATGCTCGGCCACCACACGCCATCACACGTTCGGCCACCACACATGCCGTCACACTTTCGGCCACCACACACGCCGTCACACGTTCGGCCAGCACACACGCCGTCACACGTTCGGCCAGCACACACGCCGTCACACGTTCGGCCACCACACACGCCATCACACCTTCAGCCACCACACAAACCGTCACACATTCAGCCACCACACACGCCATCACACGTTCAGCCACCACACATGCCGTCACACGTTTTGTCCACCACACACGCCGTCACAGATTCGGCCACCACACATGCCGTCACATGCTCGGCCACCACACGCCATCACACGTTCGGCCACCACACATGCCGTCACACTTTCGGCCACCACACACGGCGTCACACGTTTGGCCATCACACGTTCGGCCACCACACATGCCGTCACATGTTCGGCCACCACACACACCGTCACACATTCGGCCACCACACACGCTGTCACACGTTCGGCCACCACACACGCCGTCACAGATTCGGCCACCACACATGCCGTCACATGCTCGGCCACCACACATGCCGTCACACTTTCGGCCACCACACATGCCGTCACACGTGTGGCCATCAAACATTCGGCCACCACACATGCCGTCACACGTTCGGCCACCACACACGCCATCACACGTTCGGCCACCACACACGCCGTCACACATTCAGCCACCACACACGCCATCACATGTTCAGCCACCACACATGCCGTCACACGTTCGGCCACCACACACGCCGTCACAGATTCGGCCACCACACACGCCGTCACACGTTTGGCCACCACACACGCCATCACAGATTCGGCCACCACACACGCCGTCACACGTTTGGCCATCACAGATTCAGCCACCATACACACCATCACAGATTCGGCCACCACACACGCAGTCACAGATTCGGCCACCACACACGCCATCACTGATTCGGCCACCACACATGCCATCACACGTTTGGCCACCACACACGCCATCACACGTTTGGCCACCACACACACCATCACAGATTTGGCCACAACACATGCCATCACACGTTTGGCCACCACACACACCATCACACGTTTGGCCACCACACACACCATCACAGATTTGGCCACAACACATGCCATCACACGTTTGGCCACCACACACGCCATCACACGTTTGGCCACCACACACACCATCACAGATTTGGCCACAACACATGCCATCACACGTTTGGCCACCACACACGCCATCACACGTTTGGCCACCACACACACCATCACAGATTCGGCCACCACACACGCCATCACACGTTTGGCCACCACACACACCATCACACGTTTGGCCACCACACACGCCGTCACAGATTCGGCCACCACACACGCCGTCACACGTTTGCCCACCAACACACACGGTCACAGATTCGGCCACCACACACACCGTCACAGATTCGGCCATCATGCATGATCAGATGTTCAGTCACAGTGTATTGTGACACATTCAGCTGTTGTACACACTCACGTGCTGTCCAGCTGTCACGTATCATCACACCTGCATGCTGCAACAACTTAAACAAACGCACCCAAACAGAAACACATACGTGCTACCGACTGATTCTTCTTTTTCAAATGAGAAAATTTAGGAACAAGATGCGGCAAAAAACTTTTTTGTTGTCTGTCTGTTCCAAGAATCCCAGGCGTGAAAGATTGTTTGAATTCCTAACATTCGCACACTGACGGGTTTGACCTGTTTTTACGCTGTCTGCTCTCTGTGTCACTTTCTGTGCAGGTGAACCTGACATCCTGTCCAGGGTTGTGTTCTTACCCCAGCAGAACTTGGTCCTAGGGTGTCCAGGTTTGGCCAGGCTCCCAAACATCATCTCCTTACGACAGGAATCAGACGGACTCGCCAGCTGGTACTCTGGACATCAGAGAGAAATTAAGCATTTTTCATGGTCACGTTTAAAAAGTGTATCTTTATAATTTGCATCACTTTTTACAATATTTGGAGCAACTTTAACTTTTGACCCCTGTACAAACTGAAACTGACCTTTGTCACCATTCTTGCTGTTTTTACCCCATAACTCCATAACATTCAGTCACAGGTGGTCCAAACTATACCTTTTTGGAATATTTATGTTTAGACAAATAATGTGGTATATTTTTCAATATGATTGGAGCATCTTTTAATTTTGACCCCTGTGTAATTCTTAAATTGACCCCTACCTGGCTGCCTATTGAAAATTCAAGTGCATAATCAGTTTTTGCAAAAGAGTAACGTTTAAGGAGTATCTGTGCCAACTTTGGTGCTTGTATCACCATTTGAAGGATTTCTCTGTAAATATGCTCTTACTACACAGCTGCTGGACACGTTCTGCTCTTCTTCTTTGCTGAACAGTAGCCTAATTTCTGTCGGCACCCTGTTGGGCAGTCTGTTGTTAACCCGGACCTCGACTGATCGGATATGGAAATTTGATTTGTGATCTGCGTGTTTGGTTCAGCAAAATTTATGCTGGATGCCATTCCTGATGCAACTCTACTCATTTTTCAGGCCAAGGACTCACCACTGTCCACAGCCTCCACCTCTCGGTCAACTGCATCTTCTACCATCAGCGGGCAGATGAAGAACTGCGCCCACCTGAAAAACACAAACACACACAGACAAAGCCAAGTCAGCACTCATCACAGGGGTTTGAGTTATCATTCTTGCCGTTGTGTACACCCAACCTGTGCTTTGCAACGGCCCGCTGCCACCTTACTCAATGAAAACAAATCCAGTCCACTCCCAGAGCCACGATGTTCAAAAGTGCCTCCTCACGTGGCCCCGTGAAGTGTTTATTCACATATGAATGGTAGAAAAAGCCTCATACTGGACATTACAGCAGAATGGGAGTCGCCTGCTGTTGTCCTGCGGGGTCAGAGTGCATCCCTAACCCTGACCCCCTCCACAGGTGGTTTTGGTGGATTAGAACACAATTCGTCCTCAATCCATTTTGGATCCATTTACGTCTGTACTTTCATGGTGGTGAAGTACCATCTGAATGTAATCTGATCACCAAAAAAAAATTTTAATGCTGGATGAAGAATTTGTGATTTAGATGCAATTCCACCAAACTATCCGGTGGTGGTGGTAGACACAGGCCACTTCATTAGGTACACCTGTTCAACTGCTCTTTAAGCAAACATCTAATCAGCCAATCATGTGGCAGAAACTCAGTACTGCGTCACAGCGGTGAAACAGAGTACCATAATATAGAAAGACCTGTCAGTTTTCCAGAAGCTGCTGAGATCTGAGATTCTTACAACCATCTCTTGGGTCTACAGAGAAGGACTAGAAAAAGAAGAAGAAGGCGGTTTCATACAGTGAAGGACAGCTCTCTGGATGAAACCGCCTTCTTAATGACAGAGTTCAGAGAAGAAAGGCCAAACTGGTTCAGGCACACATAAATCCACCAGGACCTCAAGGAAGCGCTCGTGCCACCAGAAGGTGGAGAAGATCATCTCTGAACACCAAACAAATGGAACCAGCCAGAAACCACACCGGGACCTGCACCTCTGAGCCTGTCTGCCTTTATTCAACATGTCCAGTCTACTAAATTCAGAATCAAAGACTCATTTGTTTGGAGCCAGAAGTCAGAGTTGCTATGGAAACGGCACCACATTAATCCGGATTTTGATACAGCTTCTCAGGCGGCCTGTAGCAGGTGTGGATTTGGCAGATCGGCACCCAGACCAGGAGCTGAACCAGCCGGAAAACAAAAGCCCTGAGATCTGCTCCTAAACCTCAGCGGGTTGTGATCCCAGACCCACCTGTCCAGGGCCTGACGGAAAAACCGTCTGGGCAGGTCAAACTGGAAAATGGTTCTCTCGCAGTCAGTGGAGGTGTTGTCAATCCTGCCGCGTGCCTTCAGGAAGGCGTCAAAGCCGTTTTCGGCCGAGTATTTCTCACTGCCCATAAACACCACTGAGCACCAGAAAGAGGAGAAAAAACAAAAAAAAAAAAGATAAAATTACAGACCTTTATTATTAATTACATGTGAATAGGTGAGACATTACATGTATGAACTCACCAGCACTGTCTTTTTAAACTGTTTTTCTGTCTTTAGAGACAAAAGCATGGAATTCTGTCATGTTTTTCAATTTGATGCAGAAGCAGACAGACAGACAGACACACACACACACAGAGATTACAGACAGACAGACAGACACACAGAGATTACAGACAGACAGACACAGAGACAGACACACAGATAGACACACAGAGATTACAGACAGACAGACAGACACACACACACACAGAGATTACAGACAAACACAGAGACAGACACACAGAGATTACAGACAGACAGACAGACACACACACAGAGATTACAGACAGACAGACACACACACACACACACACACACAGAGAGATTACAAACAGACAGACAGACACACAGAGATTACAGACAGACAGACACACACACACAGAGATTACAGACAAACACAGAGACAGACAGAGATTACAGACATAGAGACAGACACACACAGACAGACACACAGAGATTACAGACAGACATAGAGACAGACACACACAGACAAACACACAGAGATTACAGACAGACAGACAGACACAGACAGACACACAGAGATTACAGACAGACATAGAGACAGACACACACAGACAAACACACAGAGATTACAGACAGACAGACAGACACAGACAGACACACAGAGATTACAGACACACAGAGATTACAGACAGACAGATAGACACACACACACACACACACACACACACACACACACAGACAGACACACAGAGATTACAGACACACACACACACACACACACAGATTACAGACAGACAGACACAGAGACAGACACACACACACAGAGATTACAGACAGACACACACACACACAGAGACATACAGAAATTACAGATAGACACACACAGACAGACACACAGAGATTACAGACAGACAGACAGACAGACACACACACACACACACACACACACACACACACACACACAGAGAGAGATTACAGACAGACAGATAAACACACACAGACACACAGATTACAGACACACACACAGATTACAGACAGACAGACACACACACACACAGACATACAGAAATTACAGACAGACACACACAGACACACAGAGATTACAGACAGACAGACAGAGACAGACACACACACAGAGATTACAGACAGACACAGAGACAGACACACACACACACACACACAGACACAGAGATTACAGACAGACACACACACACACACACACACACACACACACACACAGACACACAGAGATTACAGACAGAGAGACAGACAGACACACACACAGAGATTACAGACACACACACACACAGACACACACACAGACAGACAGAGATTACAGACAGAGACAGACAGACAGACACACACACAGAGATTACAGACACACACACACACAGACACACACACACACAGACAGACACACAGAGATTACAGACAGACAGACAGACACACAGACACACACAGACAGACACACAGAGATTACAGACAGACAAACATACACACACACACACACAGAGAGATTACAGACAGATAGACACAGAGACACACACACACACACACACACACAGATTACAGACAGACACACACACACACACACAGATAGACATACAGAGATTACAGACAGACAGACAGACACACACACACACACAGACATACAGAGATTACAGACAGACAGACAGACACACACACACAGACAGACACACACACAGAGATTACAGACAGACAGACAGACAGACACACACACACAGACACACAGACAGACACACACACAGAGATTACAGACAGACAGACAGACAGACACACAGACACACACACAGAGATTACAGACAGACACACACACAGAGATTACAGACACACAGACAGACACACAGAGATTACAGACAGACAGACAGACACACACAGACACACACACACACACAGAGATTACAGACACACACAGACACACACAGAGATTACAGACAGACAGACACACACAGACACACACAGAGATTACAGACAGACAGACACACACAGACAGACACACAGAGATTACAGACAGACAGACAGACAGACAGACACACACACACATTACAGACAGACAGACAGACAGACACACACACACACACACACACACAGATTACAAACAGACAGACACACAGCGATTACAGACAGACAGACACACACACACAGAGATTACAGACAGACAGACACACACACACACACACAGAGAGAGATTACAAACAGACACACAGAGATTACAGACAGACAGACACACACACAGAGATTACAGACAAACACACAGACACACAGAGATTACAGACAGACAGACACACACACACACACACACACAGAGATTACAGACATAGAGACAGACACACACAGACAGACACACACACAGACAGACACAGAGATTACAGACAGACACACAGAGATTACAGACAGACAGACAGACAGACACACACAGACAGACACACAGAGATTACAGACACAGAGATTACAGATAGACACACACACACAGACAGACACACAGAGATTACAGACACACACACACACACACACACACAGAGATTACAGACACACACACAGAGAGACATACAGAAATTACAGACAGACACACAGAGACAGACACACAGAGATTACAGAGACACACACACAGAGAGAGATTACAGACAGACACACACAGACAGACACACACACAGAGATTACAGACAGACAGAGACAGACACACAGAGAGAGAGTACAGACAGACACACACAGACAGACACACACACAGAGATTACAGACAGAGACAGACACACAGAGAGAGATTACAGACAGACACACACAGACAGACACAGAGATTTCAGACAGACACAGAGACACAGAGATTACAGACAGACAGACACACACAGACAGACACAGAGATTTCAGACAGACACAGAGACACAGAGATTACAGACAGACAGACACACACAGACACACACACAGACAGACAGACACACACAGACACACACACAGACAGACACAGAGACACAGAGATTACAGACAGACACACACACACACAGACACACACACAGAGATTACAGACAGACAGACAGACACACACACACACACACACACACAGGGACCCAGCCATTGATTATGTTATGGTTTAAGGGCAAATTTGGCATTTTTAAATGAAAGCTGCTTAAAGTGTAGGTGACATCAAAAATGTGCACAAATAATCACTAAAAATGATGAAATGTTGATATTTTTAAAAATCCTGAACAATAAAAGTCGATAAGTGTGTGGGTGAAGTTTAAACAGCAGCTGTCTGAAGCCTGCTGTTATATGGCTGGGGGGGCCTGGCTGCCGGTTTGTTTGTCTTTTGGTTTCCTCCCAGGTGGCGTGCATTTGGGACTGAGTGGCTGTGTTGCTGAGGCTGTCAGGACCTCACCCTGATCACCTGCGACTCGTCAGGACTCACAGCTGTGGTGCATCTGGATGGATTGGAACATGTTGGCATTTAAGACTGGAGTGCACAGTGTGTATTTGCCAGAGACTCGACCTTGTGACCAGACGGGTGAGATCGTCGTCTCGGGAGCCATCTCATCAGCAGCGGATGCTGAGAACGTCCAGGTTTGATGCACAGTCTGTGAAAGAGGAGGGGGTGAGGTCTCACGCTCGTCAGCACACTTCCTGAGGTACGTTAGATTTTGTGACTAACAGTTATACAGTCAGTAAATGTGGTGTCCCTCACACCTTATTGTATTGAGCTGTTTGTTAGTCACGTATCAGCTTCCACTGCAGTGGAGTTTTGTGAACTGGATGTTCCATGCCTGCAGGTTAGGAAGCTGATCAGTAATCAAGCCAGGAAGTGTTTGCTGTTTGTACACCTTTAAGTGTTCTGTGTGTAGAGTGTGGACTCACATAATGGTTCCTTCTTTCACAGACTCGGTTGTTGCGGCCACCTGGGGGGTGTCGGCGGGGTCCTTGGGTCCGAAACAGCTTCTGGCTCTGGACCGTTAGCGCTGCTGGGAGCGCACCACGCCAGGCCGCACCTTTTGTTATTATCACTGTTATGTATTAAATTCAGTTGGCCTTTGAACCGTGCTCTGCTTATTTCATACTGGGTCCTTCAAACGCTGGTCGGTTCTCCGAGCTGCGTCCGACACATAACACCTGCGCTCTATTTCAGCCCTCAGCCGTGGCCATATTGTTGATACGTCATCACCAGAACAGAACCTGCTGATTCTGCTGTTTTTATTTGTTTTGTTTTTTTCTTAGAAAACAGGTACATACATTTCAAATCTGGAAAAAGACACGAGGGACTGAAAACATCAGTTATTTTTAAAATAAATATTGTTTCCTTCTTGAATACAGTTAGTGTTCTGTATGTTAGCAGTGTAACATGTTATTATTAAATATTAAAACCATTCACACAAGGAGTAAATAATATAGTCTTACCTGTCCGTTTTAGTGAAATCATCTTCAGTCTGATGAAAACTTATCCACCTTTACAAAACAATTTAATTCCACGTGTCCTGGCAGAAGAAAAGTCCATTTGTCACAAGTTTGGTACCAGGTTACAGCGCCAGCTATAATCTGTTATTGTGGCTGATGGATCGAGTCTCTGTTATGAATGAATTCTCCTCTTGTTCCACCGTGAGCCGCTTTGCACCACAATTTGAAAGACTCGCAGTCCCTCATCTGCTCATAACATCTCAGTCTGCACATGACAAAATTATCCCGTGATCCACAAAACAATAAAATAATGTGAAAATACTCAGTTTTGCCTCCGTGTCGAGTAGAGAAGCCGCGGACACCGTGTGTGCGCGTTCGTCAATATAAGTGTTCCACCTGCCAATCAAAAGAATTCTGCTGGTGAGAATTAAGCGTTCTGACACCGAAAACATGGTGCAGCTCCAACCCGAACCACTTGGTGGAAATGGGGCTGTCAGTAGCCTGTAAAAATCCATAAATTAATGGGACTATTAAGGTAATGGTTCCAGCGCTGATGTCACTTCCTCCTTCTTTGCCAATGTCAGGACTCGCACAGACGTTCCTGGTTTTTGTGGCACACAGTTCAAAATCTGGATATTTATCTCTTCAGTAACTGTGCAGGAAAGGATAAATTTCAAACTCTTGTTTAATTTTAGTCTTAAATCCTCAAAAACAAACAACAAAAAAAAAACATTACATATGGTGTCACCTACACTTTACATAAATGACATTAAAAAAAATAACCAAACACGCAGCACGTCAGCTGTAGTTTGTGACATTTCAAACATCAGGATGTGAAAAACATTAGCTTCTATAGTTACGTTATTTACATGATGTAATTAATGCTTTATAAACATTTCATCCAATCAAATTCAAGATTCAGACACGAGCCTGTTTCTCACGTCTTCTGCTCTTCTTCTCAGAGGTCTCCTCTTCCAGGTTGTCAAAGTCTTTGCCGGGTTCTTCTCCTGGACTCTCCGCCTCCGAGCGCTCACCTGACACCTCCCCCTCATCACGGTCTTCCTCCTGCTCCTCGGTCGTGGTGCTGAGGTCAGAGATGAGGAGCACTAACATGAGGCCGTTAGTCAGCTCCACATAGCTACAGAGAGACGATTAACTCCAGCATCCTCTGCACACGCAGCTCGCACCTTAGCACGTTATTCCTCCAGTTAGACATTCAGACTTATAACTGTTTCATCTGGGCACTAAACTGTGACTGCTGTTAAAAGTAATCAACATCAAATTAATACATTCCCAATATTTAGCTGCAAAGTTTTATTTAAAGACGCATTATTGAGGTTTTTACATTTTTTATCACTTTTTAATGTCTACTAGAGCAGTGCCAGTAGAAAGATTGTATTCGTATAGAAAACTGGGAGCTTAAGTAGATTTTTCATTTTGTATCCAACACAAACATTCCAAAGCCGCTTGGCACAAATTAAAGATACTTGATTGACATGTGCAGTTGATAATAAGCACTTTATGCCATTTATGTCACGTATGTGTTTCTGCCTCAGTTTTTCTTATTGCTTCTTTGTATTCTTATTGTTTGTTTTTTAATGTTTTTGAGGTACATGTTTTATTTTTACTTTTATATTTCTGAGGTACCTGGCTGCTGTGACAACTGAAATTTCCCTTGAATATTGTATTTCATACTATTTAAAAAAAAAATCAGTTTTATTATCAGTTACATGAAAATAAAAGGATTCCTATTAAACGGGTTATTGGAAGAGACTCAGATCAAATTAAACAGAACATTTAGAATATTTAAAACAGCAAATAGTATGTACACCACCTCCTCAACACAGTTTATTTAAACTTGAACTCACAACAAATATAAGATTTTATTCGTCTTATGTACTTAATGAGCTTTATGTACTTTGTTTGCAGCCGGTCTGCTCTGTGTCAGTCTGATCCCGTCAGATCTCAGAAGCTAAGCAGAGCAGGATCTGGTTAGTACTTGGATGGGAGACCTCTTAAGAATACTCCTGTCTCTCCTGCACTTTTCTGCTCTGGGTGTGAAATGTTTAGTTATTCCTCGGCCTCCTTTAGCAGTAATGGTACTTGTAATAAGTGTAGCTTATTCATAGCTTTGGAGGCCAGGCTGGGCGAATTGGAGACTCGGCTCCGCACCTTGGAAAATCCTACAGCTAGCCAGGCCCCTGTAGTTGGTGCAGACCAAGGTAGCTTAGCCGCCGTTAGCTGTCCCCCAGCAGATCCCGAGCAGCCGGGAAAGCAGGCCGACTGGGTGACTGTGAGGAGGAAGCGTAGTCCTAAACAGAAGCCCCCTGTACACCACCAACCCGTTCACATTTCTAACCGTTTTTCCCCACTCGGCGACACACCTGCCGAGGAACAAACTCTAGTTATTGACGACTCTGTTTTGAGAAATGTGAAGTTAGCGACACCAGCAACCATAGTCAATTGTCTTCCGGGGGCCAGAGCAGGCGACATTGAAGGAAATTTGAAACTGCTGGCTAAGGCTAAGCGTAAATTTGGTAAGATTGTAATTCACGTCGGCAGTAATGACACCCGGTTACGCCAATCGGAGGTCACTAAAATTAACATTGAATCGGTGTGTAACTTTGCAAAAACAATGTCGGACTCTGTAGTTTTCTCTGGGCCCCTCCCCAATCGGACCAGGAGTGACATGTTTAGCCGCATGTTCTCCTTGAATTGCTGGCTGTCTGAGTGGTATCCAAAAAATGAGGTGGGCTTCATAGATAATTGGCAAAGCTTCTGGGGAAAACCTGGTCTTGTTAGGAGAGACGGCATCCATCCCACTTTGGATGGAGCAGCTCTCATTTCTAGAAATCTGGCCAATTTTCTTAAATCCTCCAAACCGTGACTATCCAGGGTTGGGACCAGGAAGCAGAGTTGTAGTCTTACACACCTCTCTGCAGCTTCTCTCCCCCTGCCATCCCCTCATTACCCCATCCCCGTAGAGACGGTGCCTGCTCCCAGACCACCAATAACCAGCAAAAATCTATTTAAGCATAAAAATTCAAAAAGAAAAAATAATATAGCACCTTCAACTGCACCACAGACTAAAACAGTTAAATGTGGTCTATTAAACATTAGGTCTCTCTCTTCTAAGCCCCTGTTAGTAAATGATATAATAATTGATCAACATATTGATTTATTCTGCCTTACAGAAACCTGGTTACAGCAGGATGAATATGTTAGTTTAAATGAGTCAACACCCCCGAGTCACACTAACTGCCAGAACGCTCGTAGCACGGGCCGAGGCGGAGTGTCAGGGTCAAAACACATTACCCCGTACGGACATCTATAAATGAGTGAACACGAGACCAGCAAATCTTTTGTCAACTGCATGCAGCGGGAAAAGCAGTCTCAGAGCAGTCACCACCTCTCTCTCGACTCTCGTCAAACAGTCTTCCTGTGCACAGCGTTTTTATTAAGCAAAAGTGGCATACAAGCTGGGCGTGATGACATTGTCGGTTATTGTGAATATCATGAATAAAAGCAATGAATAGGAGCAAAACATCTTGTGCAGCTGGTGAGCTATTGCAAGCTAATATGTGTTTCCGTGGGTTTGCTGCTGTCTGCCTGTACTCCTTTTCCCCATCAAACAACATGTCACCCGACATGACGTGAATCCAGCTGGTGCACATCAATTCCATTGTTTCGCTGTCCTCCCACAGACACTGTCCTTGCTTTAAGGCCGTAATCCCAACAGAGACGTGCAAAACTACATGGTGCAAAAGATATATGCATGCATATGACGTGATGCAGAACAAACGATAATATACGTTGTGACAATATATATATATATATATATATATATATATATATATATATATATATATATATATATATATATGTGTGTGTGTGTGTGTGTGTATGGTGTGCTGGTGATAATATAATGGTATTATGATTATATTGTGATGTTATACAGTCAGGTACATAATTTCTCTAACACGGAGGATTAGCAGCAATCTTCCATTCCAGCTTATTAATTAATCAAAAACCCAGACAGAGCTTTAATTCATTTGAAAGCTTGACTCTTAGTCTTGTCCATCCAAATTGGAAGTCCCAAAAACCAGTTTTATTTGTTATTATCTATCGTCCACCTGGTCGTTACTGTGAGTTTCTCTGTGAATTTTCAGACCTTTTGTCTGACTTAGTGCTTAGCTCAGATAAGATAATTATAGTGGGCGATTTTAACATCCACACAGATGCTGAGAATGACAGCCTCAACACTGCATTTAATCTATTATTAGACTCAATTGGCTTTGCTCAAAATGTAAATGAGTCCACCCACCACTTTAATCATACTTTAGATCTTGTTTTGACTTATGGTATGGAAAGTGAAGACGTAACAATATTCCCTGAAAACCCCCTTCTGTCTGATCATTTCTTAATAACATTTACATTTACTTTAATGGACTACCCAGCAGTGGGGAATAAGTTTCATTACAGTAGAATTCTTTCAGAAAGCGCTGTAACTAGGTTTAAGGATATGATTCCTTCTTTGTTATGTTCTCCAATGCCATATACCAACACAGTGCAGAGTAGCTACCTAAGCTCTGTGAGTGAGATAGAGTATCTCATCAATAGTTTTACATCCTCATTGAGCACAACTGTGGATGCTGTAGCTCCTCTGAAAAAGAGAGCCTTAAATCAGAAGTGCCTGACTCCGTGGTATAACTCACAAACTCGCAGCTTAAAGCAGATAACCCGTAAGTTGGAGAGGAAATGGCGTCTCACTCATTTAGAAGATCTTCACTTAGCCTGGAAAAAGAGTCTGTTGCTCTATAAAAAAAAGCCCTCCGTAAAGCTAGGACATCTTACTACTCATCACTAATTGAAGAAAATAAGAACAACCCCAGGTTTCTTTTCAGCACTGTAGCCAGGCTGACAAAGAGTCAGAGCTCTATTGAGCCGAGTATTCCTTTAACTTTAACTAGTAATGACTTCATGACTTTCTTTGCTAATAAAATTTTAACTATGAGAGAAAAAATTACTCATAACCATCCCAAAGACATATCATTATCTTTGGCTGCTTTCAGTAATGCCGGTATTTGGTTAGACTCTTTCTCTCCGATTGTTCTGAGTTATTTTCATTAGTCACTTCCTCCAAACCATCAACATGTCTATTAGACCCCATTCCTACCAGGCTGCTCAAGGAAGCCCTACCATTAATCAATGCTTCGATCTTAAATATGATCAATCTATCTTTGTTAGTTGGCTATGTACCACAGGCTTTTAAGGTGGCAGTAATTAAACCATTACTTAAAAAGCCATCACTTGACCCAGCTATCTTAGCTAATTATAGGCCAATCTCCAACCTTCCTTTTCTCTCAAAAAGTCTTGAAAGGGTAGTTCAGCTAACAGGTAGTAACAGCTAACTGATCATCTGCAGAGGAATGGTCTATTTGAAGAGTTTCAGTCAGGTTTCAGAATTCATCATAGTACAGAAACAGCATTAGTGAAGGTTACAAATGATCTTCTTATGGCCTCAGACAGTGGACTCATCTCTGTGCTTGTTCTGTTAGACCTCAGTGCTGCTTTTGATACTGTTGACCATAAAATTTTATTACAGAGATTAGAGCATGCCATAGGTATTAAAGGCACTGCGCTGCGGTGGTTCAAATCATATTTATCTAATAGATTACAATTTGTTCATGTAAATGGGGAATCTTCTTCACAGACTAAGGTTAATTATGGAGTTCCACAAGGTTCTGTGCTAGGACTATCTTAGAAACATGGTGTCTAACCAGATCCTTACTCTGGATGGCATTACCCTGACCTCTAGTAATACTGTGAGAAATCTTGGAGTCATTTTTGATCAGGATATGTCATTCAATGCGCATATAAAGCAAATATGTAGGACTGCTTTTTTACATTTGCACAATATCTCTAAAATTAGGAAGGTCTTGTCTCAGAGTGATGCTGAAAAACTAATTCATGCATTTATTTCCTCTAGGCTGGACTACTGTAATTCATTATTATCAGGTTGTCCTAAAAGTTCCTTGAAAAGCCTTCAGTTAATCCAAAATGCTGCAGCTAGAGTACTGTCGGGGGCTAGAAGGAGAGAGCATATCTCACCCATATTGGCCTCTCTTCATTGGCTTCCTGTTAATTCTAGAATAGAATTTAAAATTCTTCTTCTTACTTATAAGGTTGTTGACTTATAGGTCAGTTGAGGTGGCTCGGGCATCTTTTCCGGATGCCCCATGGACGCCTCGCTGGAGAGGTGTTCCGGGTACGTCCCACTGGGAGGAGGCCCCGGGGAAGACCCAGGACACGCTGGAGGGACTACATCTCTCGGCTGGCTTGGGAACGCCTTGGGGTTCCCCCGGAGGAGCTGGGGGAGGTGTGTGTGGATCGGGAGGTCTGGGCGGCTTTGCTTGAGCTGCTGCCCCCGCGACCCGACTCTGGATAAAGCAGAAGAAAATGGATGGATGGATGGATGGATGGACTTATAAGGTTCTGAATAATCAGGTCCCATCTTAGGGACCTCGTAGTACCATATCACCCCAATAGAGCGCTTCGCTCAGACTGCAGGCTTACTTGTAGTTCCTAGGGTTTGTAAGAGTAGAATGGGAGGCAGAGCCTTCAGCTTTCAGGCTCCTCTCCTGTGGAACCAGCTCCCAATTCAGATCAGGGAGACAGACACCCTCTCTACTTTAAAGATTAGGCTTAAAATTTTCCTTTTTGCTAAAGCTTATAGTTAGGGCTGGATCAGGTGACCCTGAACCATCCCTTAGTTATGCTGCTATAGACTTAGACTGCTGGGGGGTTCCCATGATGCACTGAGTGTTTCTTTCTCTTTTTGCTCTGTATGCACCACTCTGCATTTAATCATTAGTGATTGATCTCTGCTCCCCTCCACAGCATGTCTTTTTCCTGATTCTCTCCCCTCAGCCCCAACCAGTCCCAGCAGAAGACTGCTCCTCCCTGAGCCTGGTTCTGCTGGAGGTTTCTTCCTGTTAAAAGGGAGTTTTTCCTTCCCACTGTTTCCAAGTGCTTGCTCACAGGGAGTCGTTTTGACCGTTGGGGTTTTTCTGTAATTATTGTATGGCTTTTGCCTTACAATATAAAGCGCCTTGGGGCAACTGTTTGTTGTGATTTGGTGCTATATAAATAAAATTGATTTGATTTGATTTCACTTTTAACAAGAGATTTTGTCATGGAAAGCCGCGCGGAGGCTTCGCGTCACGACTGATTCGCTGATGAAGCGAGACAAAGGAACACCTTCGTTTCGGAGTGTTAGAGGACAAGCTGGGACATGTCCAGCTCTCCACAATTTCTCTTATACTCACTCGACTGGTAAGCATTGAAAGCCAAGATAGACATGTCCCAACTTGTCCTCTAACCAGGGGCGTAGGTTTGCATATGGACCATAGGGACAAGTCACAACCAATATTTTGGGATGGCAAAATAGTCCCTACCAATATTTAGCATTTTTTTTATATATCAAAATCATTCACTATTTTTTTGCGAACTCGATACTATAATTTTAGTCGTCACGTTTTGTGTTTTCGACAGAGTGACAGGGTTACCATGTTGCAATTTCATTGGCTCACGTTCTTCTCACATGGATGTAAACAAAGCGCATCTCGTGGCAGGCAGCGCTTCATTTGTAAAGTGGGAGGTCCCGGAGCGCAGAGGATGGGTGGCTCCGGTGCAGTGTTGCCAGATGTACGATAATTATCGTATTTGTACGATAGTTTTGCCCTCTGTACGATCAATAATGGGAAAAAAATCCAATATGTACGATAATTTCAGTTGTTGCCCAAACACGCATCTCTCTCTGACACCCAAGAATCATTTTGCAGGCGTTGCACTCAGGCGGCATCAAAGACACACCACACACAGGGCTGCTGCAGGCTTTGGGCGACCGGGACAAAGTCATTTGAAAGCCCGCCCCCTCTCTATACAAGTTCCCATCCAATCTCTGCAGGACAGGAAGATTCCCCAGCCAACATCTTTTTTTTTTCTTTTTCGAAACTGTATTTCAACAAATGCAATAACAAACGAACAAAACACAAGAGCAAAGAGATATACAAGAAAAATAAAAAAAAGGTTCAAGTTCCTTATGGAGGTGTCAACATTTTTTCTGTGTTCAACAAAATCTGCACAAGTGTCCATGGCATGACGACAGCGACCTCAAGGTTGAATTCGACTCTTTCTAGTCTGGTAATTAACACGTTTGTGTCCCTTCACAGAAAAAAAAATCTTTCTAGTCTGGTAGTGCATTTGCTTGTGCATTTGTGTTCTTTCTGTGCCATAGTTTCCCCATTACTATAATTACTGTTTAAAAATGTGACAAAATTCTTTGTAAATTTAAAACAAAACAAAACGCAAAAATAGCTACGTTGTATGCGTTTTGTTTGTGTACGATAATTTCTCCCAAAATACGATAATTTTGCGGTTTTGGTACGATAGTTTCATGTTTCATATCTGGCAACACTGCTCCGGGGCAGAAAAACAAGAAGGGCGGGGCTTGAGAACAATGCTGTGCGCCACACTTAAATAAACTGCACACCCACACAAACACATCTTCACAAATGACACTAACACGCTGCCTTTTCCTCAAAAATGACTACATTTATGTTTGCTGTCTGTCTCTGTACTTTTCTGTCAGTTTTGCGCTTTTTCATACTTTTCCCTCGTTTCAAAAGTCACCGAACGCACTTTACCGTAATATATGCAACATATAGCACACTGTTGGAAAGCACGGGTTCCTGGCTTGCTGTCAGTGTTGAAATTTTTCAGAGTGAGGGCTTACATGAGAACTTACGGTAATGACGATCAGCGGCGCACTAGTGTGAAACTTCCGTGTTTTTCCTCTGCGTTATGACATCACAGGCTTACGTTTACCGTAATACACCATATATGTTATTGGAAATCCCTTTTTTTTTTTTTTGGCAAATTAGGTTGCCAGATACCTACAACTGCATTATTGATGAAGAGAATAGATTATACATCTTGGTTGCAAAAACTTTTTTTTTTTTTAGCTCCACAAGTATATTTTTTGTTGTTGTCTTGTTCTTTCAGGTGTAGGCCTATAGAATAGATTAGTGATTTTGGGTGCAATTTTGTTATTTAAGATATTTGTTTGTTTGCCTACACACTTAATATTGTAAATAAAGTGTTAAATTATTCAGCATTATGTCGTCATATGTTATGTATTATGCTGTACTTGTGCGTCTAACGGTATGAGTGGGTTAGGGGGTGGTGGTGGTGGGCAGGGGGGCCGGGGGGTGGGGGTGGTATTGTCCCTACCAAAGCTGAGACCAAACCTACGCCCTTGTCCTCTAACACTCCGAAACGGAGGTGTTCCTTTGTCTCGCTTCATCAGCGAATCGGTCGTGACGCGCGAAGCCTCCGCGTGGCTTTCCATGACAAAATCTCATGTTAAAAGTGAAATCTGCCGGAAAATGGCTGATGTCCAGCTCTTGTGATAACCAGAGAAATTGCACACAACGGTCCCGGCTCCACACAGCCATCCGTTTAGAAATGATGTGGTGGTTTCTGCCTCTCGATGGCGGCTCAGAGCGCGGCGCACCGTGCGCCATTCTGGGCTGTCCTTAAAGTTGTAGTAACACTCCTTATTTTCTGTGAAGCCCGTAAAATTTTCACCGAAAGCCAGATAAATTTTTCGAATGGTTTCCAGCTGCCTGTCTCTAACAGTTTATGAAAAAATTCTGATGGAAAGAAAGCCCAAATCATTCCGCCATTTCCTCACAATGAAACAACGACGAGAGGGGTGGAGCAGTGCTCACTCAAAGCCTGCCCACAGTGGAATGATGCAACCGACAGGCGTGGAAAAACTCACGCACGAAGGTTCAAGCTTGGCTGACATAAAAACATATGAATGAAATCCATATAGTGTTGTGTGGGCTGCCAGAAGAGGAGGTAATGCTGGCCCACCACCAGAAGGCGCCCTGCCTGAAGTGCGGGCTTCAGGCACGAGAGGGCGCTGCCACCTCAGGAACAAGCCGTGGTGACAGCTGTCACCCATCATCCTGACAGCTGTCACTAATCATCACATCTGGTATAAAAGCAGGAAGATACCTCCACCAAACTGCCGAGATATCATCTTCATCTGGAGGTAATACTCTCAGCCCCTTTTGTGAGATCGATAAATCTATTATTGTGAGTGTTTGCAGGAGAACTGGTCGTTTTTGAGGAGGCTGTGCAAGACGGCGCTCCTTTTCATCTGAGACCGCTGCAACGCGCTGAGTGAGAGGTGGAGGTGGCATTCCCACCATTGTTACTGGGTGTTCACACACCCACCCTTTGACTGTCTTTTGCTTTCTGTCAGCAGTACCAGATCCGACATGCCGGGAAGGTGGCCACCTGGGGACTCCGGGACTTGGCGGCTCCAGTATTCCTCGGGTTCAGGTGGCGGTGGAAATCGTGTGGTTCCGGTTCGTTTCCAGACGGGCGTCTCCTATCGTCGAGCCTGCCCACACGACACCTTTATTAATTGACTGTTGCACATTCTGATTCTGCTGTGTTCGGTTGTGACATTCACACCAGTAAAGTGTTATAATTTGACTCCTTCCATTGTCCGTTCATTTACGCCCCCTGTTGTGGGTCCGTGTCACTACACTTTCCCAACATATAGTTTCTGAAAAAAATAAAAAGGTACGATACTTTTTGGACAGACCTCGTATAAGATAGACGAGTGAACAGGATGCAACCTTGAGAAAAAAAATTAGCTGCTCACCGTCTTCCTCAGTTGTTTTAACAGCCTGTACATTGTTCACATGGGAAAGGAATCAGGTCAGAATTCATAGGAAAATTCAGTGCGCGGCCCTCCACAACTCATATTCCAGAATCGATTGTGCAGCTAAAAACACGGAGTCAGCTAACATCAACTAACAATCAGCTGTCAGCAAACACAGACTCAAAGTCAAACTGAAGAAAAAAAAAACCTTGTCAGTTGAAGCCCATCAGACTGACGGTGGGCGATGTCCCATAGCCACGGCTTCTCCGATATGAAGAGACCTTGTCTTCACTTTGACCTCGAGTAGACTTTCTTCCTGTTGGACAGGTAAGCTGACATATGACTAAACAACGCAAACATCGTGTAATTTTGTTGGTTTTCCTGCCAACCAACTAACAAGTTAGCCAAGAAACTGACATCAATGTATCGCAGTCTGACAAAGTGTACAGTCACTGTAACAGCATGACAGCGACTATTAAATATTGCTTCTTTTTTTAATTATTATTCCTGTCAGAAAAATGCACACATGTTGTGTTCATCACAGAGCTTTGCTGTGTGTTGGTTTTAGTTTATGACAACACTAACAGCTAACAACAACCTTCTAAAATGTACAGTGATAAAAGCACAACATTCTTCAACAACATTTAGAATCGGTCCAATCTGCTCTGACAGATTAGCTCATCTGTGTCTGTGGTGTTATGTGTCGACGCGGGTTGAGGAGCGGACCTGCATCTGACGGAACCCAGCGCTAAAACAACCAGAAAGCGGTTCCAATAACAAAACAATTTATTTTCCCCCTTTGGTGCATAACAAAGTGTACAAACAAAAACTGCGTCGGTCTGGCGGAGTGAAGGACGGCACACTCTCCAGCGCCCAAAAGGATCGAAGCCCGGCGCTTCTGGACCCACGTTCACCACCAAACACCCCCCAGGTGGACACGACAAACCGACTCTGCGAAGGATAGAAAAGGTGAGGTAAGTCAGCAGCTACAACTAATATCCTTCAAAAGGCACACACTATCAGCAACACATTCAGGTCCGAATTCAAGCTTTATGTAAATGAGCAGCTTCTCACAACAGGTGGAGGATCATCAGTCCGCACGCCACGGCAGTGAGAAGCGAGCTGCGCAACTCTCATCAAAGTTCAAATATACTGCGTAACAAAATACCAAGTTACTGTTAACAATTATTCAGATAATCAATCACCTCTGATGTGTGCTGACAGCATGTGTCCCTCACCCTTCCTCCTTCACAGGCACGATGTGTCAAACCCAGGCGCGGTCCTCAGCGTCTCACAAACGAACATCACAAGGTCGAGTTCTCGGCAATTCTGCTTGAATCACACATGGCTTAAATGCAGAACGCCATCTCATTATCTGCTTCAGCTGAAAGTCTTTAAGGTTGCACGTGAGCACCATCCACAGGTGCTGCACATCATGTTGATGAGGGTGAAGGACTCTTCTGCCAGCACCTTCTCCACAGACAATAAATCAGTCTGCATACCACCTGGAGAGCAAAGAAAAGAAAAGAACACCAAAATGTCCAGCCACACCCCCCCAACACACAACATGTGGTACAGTTTTGTGCGATATGTCATATGGCTCAGTTGGTCGACCTTGTTGTCATCATCATGTCGCGTCTGATTCAGCAAAGGCAGCAGACACAGTCATGAGTGTGAGCACATGCACAGAAAAGGAGGGGTGAGGGAAGGGTCAATTCCATCAGACGAAACATGTTCGTCAACAACCTTTTCCCATGACTAAGACGAGACAGCACCAATGTTCAAAAAACACTGATGAAAACTGTGTAAATGTGCGTTACTGTTTCCTGTTGTACACAAGAAGAAACAACATTCAGTCCAGCTGTCACGTTTGTGCCTGCAGTTCTTCTACTGTACTGTCGGCTACGTTATGTATCCTCTCGCTGTGCCCACTGATAGTTTTAGTTTAACATGTTATGGCTATGATACAGGCTTCTCACCACCATTATTATGCCTGTTGCCCTGCAGTTGGGCCGTTACGTTGTTTATGAGGGTGTGTAACGGGAAAATAATCATTTCTCTCTGTTGATTGTGGACCTGCTGGTTCTGATTAGAAGCACCGCTTCCACAATTAAAAATGTCAGTCGTGACTCACCTTTTCTGCTGATAAAGTCTCTAAACGGGACTCTTTCTGCAAGAATTGTCCACCGCTTCACGGACAGTTTTTATTCGTTTGTCACTAATGTGCCTTTTTTGTGGGGCAGCCAAGGACGTGGCTCTCTGCCATGAACTGGAACATTAACATCTCCCACTTCTCTGGTTCCTAAACTAAAGTTAGTGTCCCTCATGAAAATAATAATGATAATATCCTCCACTCCACATGTGTTGTGGGATTTGCTGCGGCTCTGTCGAGTAAAGGTGGAAAGACGGATCATTACAATCAATAACTTCAAAGTGAACTGCCATTTTAAATTAAATGACACCTCTTTATAAATGTTGTATAACAGACAAACGACAACCGAGCAAAGCTGTTTTCCCCAAAATGAGAGACCCTCCATTCCGTCATTCAGCAACCTGCAGCAGCGCTCCAGGTGCAAGTATTGTAGGGGAGGCCGGGGCCAGCGTAACATGTTACATTTATATTCCTCTGAATCTCCTCGGCTATAAGAGTCTAGGTGTAAGAGTCATACAATTTAACACCAGTTTCTGTTTTATTTTATTTTGTTGGTGTTTCTAATAAATATAAAACATCAGAACAAGTGCATCATTTGTAAATGTGTACTGAATCAACAAACAAGACACTTTTAGCAAAGTTGCTTTGAAGATTCATTAATTCAATTCAATTCATTCAAGATGTTTGTTATTCCAGACATTTAATCAATATTTCAGCTGTGGAACACAAGCCAACTGGAATGAATAAACAAAAATGATCTCTGAAATAAACAGAAAAAGACTAAAATGTTTTGACTAAAACTCAACTAAAATACCTTGAGTTCTCGTTTGACTAAAACTAGACTAAAATGTTGACTAAAACATGACTAACAAAAATGATATGTGAATAACTAAATGTGACCAAGACTAAGAATGAACTTTGACACAAGACTAAGACTAAATTGAAAAATGAGCAACAAAATTAACACTTGGTAAGGGTTGGATGCAATCTGAACCTTCACCACTTGATGTCACTGAAAACACCACATGTAAAAACGTGGAATAGAAAAGAGCTGCCGCAACTCCTTTCCACTGAATAAAACATCACACGTGGGACAGCTGCAGTCCTGTGAGTCATTATTACCAATGTGATAGCAGTTTTACTCAAAACGTCCAAGATAATCAATAGTCCCGTCTTTAAAAAGACACAGCTATGACCCACCTGTATTTTTTGGGGGGATTTCATGATTTGTGAGTCTCCCTGGATTTCCTCTGTCACTTGTCCATCTTCTGGCGGATCATCCGATAGCAGCGGCTCACGCAGATCAAGAGCAGACATTGGTCCTGGCAAGTTGGTGACGCTCAGAGTCTGACGCATTCTGACAGATTCTACTGCAGAAAATAACCACACACACAGACCAGAGACTCTATCAGAGGCTCAGGAACACATGGCACCCGAGCAGACAGTCTGCTCTGTGACGGTATGTAACTCTGTACAAGTTCTGAAAAACCTGCATGAAACATCTTAATTGGTATCTAATGAGAAGCTTTTCAAGTAAACAAAGCAGAAAAAGTTTGCCCAGCAAACAGTCAACAAGTCCAGTTTATGCAAATGCTGAACAAGGCGACACGGTGACTGCCAATCCAAGTGAAGGTAGCATGATGTGCAGTGCTTGGTTGGGAGTTATATTTATTGTTATTTATAACAAAGTTTCAGTTTAAACTTCAAAACAACAAACCTCATTCACATTTACTGATCATAAGGTTTTGATCATGTTAGGAATCAGTGCCACCAACTACAAACCAAACCTCTCCCACTCCGCCAAGGATCCTCATTTAGCAAATCAATTGAACGGGTTTTACCGCAGATTTGAAGTGAACTGATGGGACAGACTTAACCACCATCCCCAACAACAGCCATCAGCTCCTCCCCCTCCATGACTCTCTCCATTCATGACAGGGATGTCAAGAGACTCTTAAAAAAGCAAAACCCACACAAAGCAGCTAGACCTCACTGTGTCGCTCCATCCATGTTGAACAACTGTGCAGACCAACTGTCCCTGGTGTTCATGGACATCTTCAACACCTCAGAATGTATTTTCTCAGAAGGCTGGCCTCGTTCAGAGTCTGCCCTAAGTTAGTGCACCTGTTTTATCTGGCTATTGTGTCCAGTGTTCTTTTTTATGCCGCAGTGTATTGGGGGGGCAGTGCTTTTAAGAAGGACATTCATCAACTGAACCGGCTCATTAAGAGGGCCGGTTCTGTAGTGGGTCTGGGCTTGGACTCTGTGGAGACAGTGGTGGAGCAGAGAACACTCACAAAGACCCATGCCATCCTGTCTAATGAGAGTCACCCTCTGAACTCTGTCTTCTCCATCCAGCGAAGCTCAGTAAGTTCGAGATTTCTCTCATTGAGATGTTCTACAGAGAGACCGAGGAACTCATTTGTCCCGCGTGCCATCAGGCTGTTTAACGAGGCCTCTGATGGGAGGAGCAGGAGGGAGAATGTGCTTTAGCAGCTAGTTTTAGTTATTATTTATTTATTTTTGTGGTGGGCTTTCTTCCTTCCATTTTATTGTGTCTTTTAATTCTATCTATCCTTGGAGCACGGACAATGCACAATTTCCCTTGGGATCAATAAAGTATTTATCTATCTATCTATCTCACTGGAGACCTGCCAGGTGCCAGCATGCTTCAAGGTCTCCACCAACATCCCCATCCCCCAAAAACAAAGAACTTCCAGACTCAATGACTACAGACCCGTCATCCTGACCTCTGTGGTGATGAAGACCTTCGAGCGCCTTGTCCTCACCTCAAGGCCATCTCTGACCGCCACCTGGATCCCCTGCAGTTCGCCTACAGAGGCAACAGGTCAGTAGACGACACTGTCAACACGGTCCTCCACTTCATCCTCCAGCATCTGGACTCCACAGGAACCTACGCCAGGATTCTGTTTGTGGACTTCAGTTCTGCTTTCAACACGATCATCCCGACCCTGCTGCAGGACGAGCTCTCTCAGCTTGGCGTGCCCGACTCCACCTGCAGGTGAATCACTGACTTCCCACCCCACAGGAGGCAGCATGTGAAGCTGGGGGTGCACGTCTCCAAAACACAGTCTATCGGCACCGGATCCCCCCAAGACTGCGTTCTTTCCCCTCGACTCTTCTCCCTGTACACCAACAGCTGCACCTTCAGCCACCAGTTTGTGAAGCTCCTGAAGTTCGCAGATGATACGACCCTCATCGGACTCATCTCTGATGGGGATGAGTCTGCCTACAGACAGGAGATCAACCACCTGGTGTCCTGGTGCAGACAGAACAATCTGAAGCTCAACGCCCTCAAGACAGTGGAGATGGTTGTTGACTTCAGAAAGAACCCAGTTCCGGCCAACCCCATCATCCCGTGTGACTCCCCAGTCACCATTGTGGAGTCCTTCCATTACCTGGGGCTCACCATCACACAGGACCTCAAGTGAGAGCTGAATGTCAGCTCTCTCACCAAGAGAGCACAACAGAGGATGTACTTTCTGCAGCAGCTGAGGAAGTTCAACCTGCCAAAAACAATGATGGTGAACTTCTACACTGCCACCACTGAGTCCACCATCTCCTCCTCCATCACCGCCTGGTACACTACTGCCACTGCTAAGGACAGGAGAAGACTGCAACGTATCATCCACCCAGCAGACAAGGTGCTCGACTGCAGTCTGCCATCCCTACAGGACCTGTGCACCTTCAGGGCCCTGAGGAGAGCAAGGAAGATAGTGGCCGATCTCTCTCACCCAGGACACAAGCTTTCTGTCACCCTCCCCTCTGGTAGACGACTGAGGTCCATCAGGACTAAAACCTCAAGACACAAAAACACCTTCTTTCCATCTGCAGCTAACCTTAGAAATATTGCCAGAGACCCCCATTTATCCTGCTCCCCCACTTCCACAAAGTACACATTGGTTATCCCTGCACTGAAAGGTGCTGTACATCTGTACTTCAATTCAATTTATTACATTTATATAGCACCAAATCACAACTAAATGCCTGAAGGCGCTTCACATAAACAGACCCCTGTTTTTGCACAGCCTCATTCAACTACATTATATTTATTTAACAGTGAACAGTCTTACCTGTTTGATTTTGCGTTACTTCTTAAAGAAGTATTTTTCATTTTCTTTTCATTATTGTTGTTTATGCACCAACAACACCAGATCAAATTCCTTGTATTTGAGAACTTACGATTCTGATTTTTAACAGCATACAGTTGTATGCAAAAGTTTGGGCCCCACTGAAAATTTTCATGATTTTCCTTAGAAATCATTGGCTGTCTGGATCAGAAATTTCAGTTAAATATATCATATAGCAGACAAACACGGTGATATTTGAGAAGTGAAATGAAGTTTCTAGTATTTACAGAAAGTGTGCAATAATTATTTAAACAAAATTAGGCAAGTGCATAAATTTGAGCACCCTTGTCATTTTATTGATTTGAATACATTTAGCACTAATTACTGGAACACAAAATTGGTTTGGTAAGCTCATTGACCCTTGACCTCCTTACACAGGTGAATCCAGTCATGAGAAAGGGTATTTAAGGTGGTCATTTGCAAATGTTTCTCCTTTTTTGCATCTCTTCTAATGAGTGGCAACATGAGAGCCTCTAAAGAACTCTCAAATGACCTGAAAACAAAGATTGTTCAACATCGTGGTTTAGGGGAAGGATACAAAAAGCTATCTCAGAGATTTCAGCTGTCAGTTTCCACTGTGAGGAACATAGTGAGGAAATGGAAGACCGCAGGCACAGTACTAGTTAAGGGCCGAAGTGGCAGGCCAAGAAAAATCTCAGATAAGCTGAAGCGAAAGATGGTGAGAACAGTCATAGTCAACCAACAGACCTGCTCCAAAGACCTACAACATGATCTTAGTGCAGACAGTGTCTCTGTGCTTCGTTCAACTATAAAGTGCACTTTGCACAAAGAGATGTTGTATGATGCTGTAATGCAGAGGAAGCCTTTTCTGCATACATGCCACAGAGTCACTTGAGGTATTCTTGTGGGGCTGTGTGGCCAGTGCAGGTACTGAGAATCTTGTTAAAATTGAGGGTCACATGGATTCCAGTCAGTATCAGCAGATTCTTGAGAACAATGTTCATGAATCAGTGACGAAGTTGAAGATGCACCAGGGCTGGATCTTTCAACAAGACAACAACCCTAAACACTGCTCAAAATCTACTAAGGCATTTATGCAGAGGAACAAGTACAACATTCTGGAATGGCCATCTCAGTCCCCAGACCTGAATATTATTGAAAATCTGTGGTGTGATTTTAAGTGGGCTGTCCATGCTCAGAAACAAACAAACCTGAGATGTTTTGTAAAGAAGAATGGTCCAAAATACCTTCAACAAGAATCCAGATTCTTACTGAAGGCTATAGGAAGCATTTAGAGGCTGTTATTTCTGCAAAAGGAGGATCTACTAAATATTGATGTATTTTTACTGTTGGGGTGCCCAAATTTATGCACCTGCCTAATTTTGTTTAAATAATTATTGCACGTTCTGTAAATCCTATAAACTTCATTTCACTTCTCAAATATCACTGTGTTTGTCTGCTATATGATATATTTAACTGAAATTGCTGATCCAAACAACCAATGATTTATAAAGGAAAATCATGGAAATGATCAGGGGGGCCCAAACTTTTACATACCTCTGTATATCAGTCTCTGTATAATGTATAAATGTCATATTACTCCCCAAAAGTGCATATTGGTGGGGCTCTGGAAAGGTTCATGGACATTGACTTTGGGGATGTGGCTGTGATGTTTGCCTGCGACACTCAAAAAGCCGAGGAACTGGAGTGTCTGGATTTGTGATTGGTACCAGGTCACTTGGAAGGATCCCTGGGCACCGTTGGAACGGTTACTTAGTGAGACTAAATGGACTGTATTTATATAGCACTTTTCCATCTGAATCAAAAGCTCAAAGTGCTTTACAATGATGCCACACATTCACACTGATGTCAGGGTGCTGCAATGCAAGGTGCTCACTACACACCGGGAGCAATTTAGGAATTAAGGACCTTGCCCAAGGGCCCTTCATGATTTTCCTGCCAGACGGGGGATTGAACTGAGGATCCTTTGGTCTGAAGCTCAATGCTTTTAGACCATCACCTCTTTAAGTTGAAGAGTATCACTTGTACTGGGAGGGAACATCAGCTAAAAGACATTTTGGCCATCTGGCACACAGGGCGTCAGTGCCAAGGACCCCAGATTCTGCAGAAGGACCAGGACACGCCCACATCTCACCTGTCTGCACATGCCACCTGGTGACGGACTGATAGTCTGCCTGGGTGGTTGCCATCTAGGACCCAAGGCAGTTCCACGGTGTGGTGAACGTGGCCAACACACGGCACTAGCACATGTGAGCAACTTTTCATAGTGGCTCCCACTAAGGATGCAAGAGAAGGATGCAAGGACAAAGGATGCAAACAAGACAAATGAGGTCTTTAACCCTAAAGTGTGGTTTGATTCATGTTCAACATCATTGTGATGTGACGTAGATTTTTTTGTTTGTTTTACAGAGTGAATATTTCCTTTAAAAAAAAATCACTGACAGTTCCGCCACTAGATGGCACTCATCCAAGGTAAGTAACAATTTCACGTAACGTATCCATCCATCCATCCATTTTCTTCCGCTTTATCCGGAGTCGGGTCGCGGGGGCAGCAGCTCAAGCAAAGCCGCCCAGACCTCCCGATCCACACACACCTTCTCCAGCTCCTCCGGGGGAACCCCAAAGCGTTCCCAAGAAAGCCGAGAGATATAGTCCCTCCAGCGTGTCCTGGGTCTTCCCCGGGGCCTCCTCCCAATGGGACGTGCCCGGAACACCTCTCCAGCGAGGCATCCAGGGAGCATCCGGAAAAGATGCCCGAGCCACCTCAACTGACTCCTTTCGATGTAGAGGAGCAGCGGCTCGACTCCGAGCTCCACACCCTATCTCTAAGGGAGCGCCCAGCCACCCTGCGGAGGAAACTCATCTCGGCCGCTTGTACTCGCGATCTCGTTCTTTCGGTCATGAGCCAAATCTCATGACCATAAGTGAGGATCGGAACATAGATCGATTAGTAAATAGAGAGCTTTGCCCCCCTACTCAGCTCTCTCTTCACCACGACGGTCCGATACAGCGACCGCATCACTGCAGATGCTGCACCGATCCGTCTATCGATCTCACACTCCATCCGTCCCTCACTCGTGAACAAGACCCCGAGATACTTAAACTCCTCCACTTGAGGCAAGGACACTCCACCAGCCTGAAGAGGGCAAAGCACCTTTTTCCGGTCAAGAACCATGACCTTGGATTTGGAGGTGCTGATTTTCATCCTCGACGCTTCACACTCGGCTGCAAACTGCCCCAGTGCACGCTGAAGGTCCTGATTTGACGAAGCCAACAGAACCACATCGTCCGCAAACAGCAGAGACGAGATTCTGTGGTTCCCAAACCAGACCCCCTCTACACCCTGGCTGCGCCTAGAAATTCTGTTCATAAAAATAATGAACAGAACTGGTGACAAAGGGCAGCCCTGGCGGAGGCCAACGTGCACTGGAAACAGGTTTGACTTACTACCGGCAATGCAAACCAAGCTCCTGCTGTGGTCGTACAGGGACCGGATAGCCCTTAGCAAAGGACCCCGGACGCCGTACTCCCGGAGCACCCCCCACAGGGTGCCCTGAGGGACACGGTCGAACGCCTTCTCCAGATCCACAAAACACGTGGACTGGTTGGGCGAACTCCCATGAACCCTCGAGCACCCAATGGAGTGTGTAGAGCTCATCCAGCGTGCCGCGACCAGGACGAAAACCACACTGCTCCTCCTGAATCCAAGGTTCGACCATCAGTCGAATTCTCCTCTCCAGTACTCTGGAATAGACCTTAGTGGGGAGGCTGAGGAGTGTGATCCCCCTATAGTTGGAACACACCCTCCGGTCCCCCTTCTTGAACAGAGGGACCACCACCCCGGTCTGCCAATCCAGAGGCACTGTCCCCGATCACCACGCGATGTTGCAGAGGTGTGTCAGCCAAGACAGTCCCACAACATCCAGAGACTTAAGGTACTCAGGACGGATTTCATCCACCCCAGGAGCCTTGCCACAGAGGAGCTTTCTAACCACCTCGGTGACTTCGGCCTGGGTAATGGATGAGTCCGCCTCTGAGTCCCCAGTCTCTGCTTCCTCTTCGGAAGACGTGACGATGGGATTGAGGAGATCCTCGAAGTATTCCTTCCACTGCCCGACAACATCCCCAGTCAGGGTCAACAGCTCCCCACCCGCACCGTAAACAGTGCTGATGGAGAGCTGCTTCCGCCTCCCGAGGCGTCGGACGGTTTGCCAGAATCTCTTCGAGGCTGACCCATAGTCCTCCTCCCTGGCCTCCCCGAACTCCTCCAAGCCCCGAGTTTTTGCCTCTGCGACCGCACGGGCTGCGGCACGCTTGGTCTGCTGGTACCTGTCAGCTGCCTCCGGGGTCTCACCTACCAACAAAGATAACTAGGACTCCTTCAGCTTGACGGCATCCCTTACTTCCGGCGTCCACCACCGGGTTCGAGGGCTGCCGCCGCAACAGGCACCAGAGACCTTGCGACCACAGCTACGAGCGGCTGCATCGACAATGGAGGTGGAGAACATGGTCCACTCGGACTCCATGTCTCCAACCTCCCCCGGGATCTGGGAGAAGCTCTCCCGGAGGTGGGAGTTGAAGACTTTGCTGACAGAGGGTTCCGCCAGTCGTTCCCAGCAGACCCTCACGATACGTTTGGGCCTGCCAGGTCTGACCGGCTTCCTCCCCTCCCAGCGGATCCAACTCACCACCAGGTGGTGATCGGTCGACAGCTCAGCCCCTCTCTTCACTCAAGTGTCCGAGACACGTGGCCGAAGATCAGATGATACGACTACAAAGTCGATCATCGACCTCCGGCTCAGGGTGTCCTGGTGCCACGTGCACTTATGGACACCCTTGTGCTCGAACATGGTGTTCGTGATGGACAAACTGTGACTAGCACAGAAGTCCAACAACTGAACACCACTCTGGGTCAGATCGGGGAGGCCGTGCTTCCCGATTACCCCCCTCCAGGTGTCACTGTCGCCACCCACGTGGGCGTTGAAATCCCCCAGGAGAACAACGTAATTGCGAAGCTTAAATTCATCGTCAGGTTAAATCCTGACGCCCCGGTGACGACATTACCGCGCCAGAGCGTTCACCTAATAAAAACAAGCTGAACACAACAGTTTTTCTAACAGTTTGTCTTCAAACTAACGCTCACCTCTATTTCTGGCAGCTTCAAGTCAATTTTGACGAAGCTCACTGCAATTAAACAGCTAAGCTAGCGCTTAGCCAAAACAAATCCTGTGATTGGTGAAGAGCAAGTCAGTCACATAAAACAGAAAAGATGATTGGTTAAATCTACACCATGACGTGCAACGGAGAGCAAAGTGTATGGTAGTCATAAGGTGCAAAACACCACGCTGAAAGCTGGAAAAAAATCCACTAAAAATACAACTACATCGAAAGAACAGTTAACAACAGCAAAAATTAAAAATGGAATTATTTTATATGTGATTCAGCAAATCAGAACATATATTTTAAGTGTCTTCTCAGTGTGCACAGGACAAATTAAAAGATTTTTTGCACCTGAAACTGAAGGTCACTGTGAACTTCTAGTGATTTCTCAACTGCCTAAAATTCTTGCAAATTATTTTCTTTTCAGTCGGTTGCTGTTAGCATAAATGTTTGGGTTTAATTTTTTTGGAAATTCATAAAAAGCCTGAAAATTTGAACAATACTTACAGATCATTACTGTGGCTCCTCCACTTCCAGAAGTCTTGCCCAGTTCAGTCCAACTTTATCCTTATTCAGTTCAGAATTTCACATACCACAAGGTATTAATATTCAGCCTGAAAACAAAATTTAAAAACCAGAAATAAAAATGAGGTTAGCACTGTTGCCTCACAGCAAGAAGGTCATGGGTTTGATTCCCACCTGTGGCCTTTCTGTGTGGAGTTTGCGTGTTCTCCCCGTGTCTGTGTGGGTTCCCTCCGGGTGCTTCCTCCCACATCCAAAGACACGCAGGTCAGGTGGACTGGAAACTTTAAACTGTCCATAGGTGTATTTGTTTGTCTGTACGTCACCCTGTGACAGACTGGTGTCCTGTCCAGGGTGAACCCGCCTCACGCCCTGTGACTGCTGGGTTCGGCTCCAGCCTGTGACCTTTAGAGGAGTGAGTGAGAAATGAAAACTACATTTTGGAAAACATTAAATGAATTTCAATAAATATTACAATGAACAACAAAAAAAAATTGCTGAGAGCTACTGGGAGACTTCAGTCCTACAAAACCTGACAGTGTTTTACAAAATCTAATTATTATTACTATTACTGAGTATTTAAGTAAAAACTCATTCAAGAAAACATAGAAGGTCACACATAAAATAACATGACGGTTTCAAGAAAACATAAAAGGTCACACATAAAATAACATGACAGGGTTTCTGATTAAAGATTGAGATTGTTTTATTGTACTAAATTGCATCTATAATATACAAACATTCACAATATTTTGTACAATCACTTTGTGCTTCTCCCCGTACAGGAGTGAACTGTAAGACAACAAGTTTACATAAACTTTCTATGTTTAATTTGTCCATGGTATACACAGCATAAAAATAAATCCACACCATTATAATTTCTAATTCTATCATTTACAAATTCACTTTAAAAATAATTATATGACGACAATGTCAATATTATTCTATATTTTTATCAATATGAAGACACATGGTGGGGAGTTACACACAATAACGTGCGCTGTGGCAGCTATAGAACAATTTGGCAGGATACTGTTTCATATTTTCATCATATTTTTAATCAGAAATACACATCGATTTCCACATTATTCTCAACATGTTCATTTTAAGTCTTCCATATACACCAGAGACAAAAGCTGCAAAAACCTGAAATGTCAAGTTGGTTACTTCAATAGTTTTCCTAATTTAAAGTCAAAATATTGGCTTATGAGCAAAATGAGTGAATTTTAGTTGTTTAAAAACACTTAAAGTAGATGTTTTATAGTATATTATTGTTTTAATGTTTTCTGCTTGTGTATGTTGAGTTGTATGTGGAAATTAAATTTCCTCTTGGGATTAATAAAGTTTTCAAATCTATTCAAAATTCAATCACTTCTCTCTCATTTTTAAATTTTTATTTTTTGGGGGGGGGGGGGGGGGGGGGGGGATAATGTTATTTTTACATATTAAGTTAAAGTTCTGCCAGTGACTTGTTTTATTCTTGTTTTCACAATTATTCTTTAAAAGCTTTCAAAAGAAAACTAATTTAAAATCTTAAAACATCTTTTTTTTACCTTATAACCTTTAATTTTTAAACGTTTTTCAGATCTTTTTTCTTACTCAATTAAAACTAACAAAAAAAAAGATAAAAACTGAACAAAACATGATACCAAATAAAATATGGTAAAAACTGAGTTTGCTGCAGATTGTAACATAATACATTTTTTACATTAAATAACTAGAATTAAATGATATTTAAAAGATTTCTTCTTTAAATTCACTAAAAAAATTTTAAATTCATTATTTCAATGTAAATTCTTTTTTTAAAAAAAAACACGAGCTGACAGAATTTTTGTAGTTTTGTTGAAACCCTGAGAGATTTAGTGGGACCCACTTTGTAGTGAAGTAATTGCTTTTGACATTTTAGTTTTTGCAACTTTTTGTAATCTTTTGACAGCGTGCAGACGCTGCTGACATGATCAAAATATCACACTTCCATCAAAGATACTGTACACAAACACAAAAACCCTTAACAATTGATCACACAATAAACACTATGGTAACCATAGGCAACGAGAGAAGGTGTTGGCTCGAATATCGCACATGCTCACACACATGTCCATGAGGGAAACACTGCAAACGTGACTTGACTACACGTACTAAAGGGCGGGGATCGAACCATGTGCTTCTCACTCATCAGCTCTGCTCACGCGTGACTCTATAAAACACCTCCCTCCATATGGCGTGGAATTGTGTCGGCCAGTACAAAAGCTAAAAACCACCATGAATCAGGACTGCGGTGCTCGGCGGCAGGCCGGGTCGAGTCTGTGCCAGAAATCAGCAGATTAATGTCGGATTTGTTACCGTGAACGAAGCTTTTAATTTATTAACAACCACTTCTGAAATTCAGCTGAACACTTCTGAATGTGATTTACTTTTATTCCTGGAAAGTGATGTAAATTATTGTTATCCTGCAGTACTTTCACTGACCACCAGGGGGCTGCGGCCCACACTTTGGAAATCACTCTTGTAAATTGTCTTGTCCTGCGCTGTGTGACACCTGGCCACCAGACCAGGGTTTGGAAATGAAACTAACTGACAAACAAGCTCATTTCAACTGCACCTGCTCCCAATTTCCATCATCCATCTGGCATCCAAAAACCAACCAGCAGATGTCAGTGTTCAGCAAGCGGCAGGCACAGATGTGACAGTCAAATCAGAGAGCAGACACGGTATCCACCACAAAACGGAACCACTTTAGGACCTGGATGGTAACCACCCACGTCAACAACAGACAGACAGACAGTAGGCGTGTCCTCTTCCAGTCGACTCTGAGGCACATCTGTTTAGATAATGTTGATGCAGGCCATCATTGGACAAAGTTAGTTTTTCCTATGTAGTGCACTCACAATTGAAATTAAGAAATTAGTTGAAGTTACATGTGAATAAAATGAACACCGGGTGAACACCGGGTGAACGTGAGCAGCCGTGGTGAGCTCATGGTTGTGCTGTGCTTTTCACTTCACCTCATATGACTTATGGTCTCATGATTTAAATCTAAAATGAAGTTGTAAAAGACCGTTTCTTGAAGACAGCAGGCTACAATTATCATTAAAGCTGCAGTGTGTAAGATTTAGTGCCATCTAGTGGAGAAGCTGCAGAATGCAGTATACCGCTGCCAGTCGTGATTTTGTACCAATACAGACGTGATTATGAACGCTGCACTCATTCATGCTAATAAACTTTCAGGCTCCTCTCCTGTGGAACCAGCTCCCAATTCAGATCAGGGAGACAGACACCCTCTCTACTTTTAAGATTAGGCTTAAAACTTTCCTTTTTGCTAAAGCTTATAGTTAGGGCTGGATCAGGTGACCCTGAACCATCCCTTAGTTATGTTGCTTTAGACGTAGATTGTGGGGGGGTTCCCATGATGCACTGTTTCTTTCTCTTTTTGCTCTGTATGCACCACTCTGCATTTAATCATTAGTGATCGATCTCTGCTCCCCTCCACAGCATGTCTTTTTCCTGGTTCTCTCCCTCAGCCCCAACCAGTCCCAGCAGAAGACTGCCCCTCCCTGAGCCTGGTTCTGCTGGAGGTTTCTTCCTGTTAAAAGGGAGTTTTTCCTTCCCACTGTAGCCAAGTGCTTGCTCACAGGGGGTCGTTTTGACCGTTGGGGTTTTACATCATTATTGTATGGCCTTGCCTTACAATATAAAGCGCCTTGGGGCAACTGTTTGTTGTGATTTGGCGCTATATAAAAAAATTGATTGATTGAATTGATTGATTAAACGCCCTAAATCCTGCACACTGCAGCCTTAACATATCATTCCATGATTCCCACTGCGAAAAATGATTTTTTTTTTTAATTTTTGAAGAACAACAGTCTCACTGTGTGTTATTCCAAAGTGCTTGTTGTCAAGACGTGGACTAAACGTCATTTTGTGCTTTTACCGCTGTATAAAGAGAAAAATCTGGAATGTCGGCGTCTTTCTGCACGGAACCCAAAATGAGGAAAGATTTGATGTTTTCACATTTCTTGTGTATTAGTTTGTTCAAACAAGTTTCAGATGATATCTGAAGTCACGCCAGTGCTAATGCCAGTGTCGCCAACTGAACGGTCTCCCCTAAAAATCAGCCCCCCTGCCTTCACCGCGCATGTGTCATTTCAGAGCGTCACCGATTATCGCCTCGTTTTCTGCTTCAAACTGACTTTAGAATGATTTAAGAGGTTTGACTTTGTCATCTGATGGTTAATAACCACATTATTCGCTTTGATTGCATTGGGTGTGGAGAGCCAGACTCAGAGAGTCAGACTCAGACGTGCTGCTGCAGCGCTCTGATCACTTCCTCCGTCTTTTATGATGAAATACAGCTGAATTTATGTGGAAATGATTGTTGTAGAAAAGCTTCAGATATCTGTCTCTTAGACAGATGATGACTGGAGGCAGTCTGAAGCAGAAACGAGGTGATAATCGGTGAACCGCAGCTGACGCTCAGAAATAATGCATGCACAGCGAAGGCAGGGCGTTACCGATTTTTAGGGGGAACCGTTCGGTCAGCGACACTGGATCAAAATGTGAACCCAATAATAATAAAATCATCAGAAAACACAAAAATGACATGAATTAGACCATGAGCACATGCAGTCACGTGCTAGGTAGCATTAGCATCTGCAGTCATGTACTAGTTAGCATTGTCACATGCAGTCACATGGTACGGACGTAGTGAAAATGGATGAGCAACGTCTTCCAAAACAACTTCTCTTCAGTCAACTTTCTATTGGATCACGCTGTGTTGGTGTTCCTAAAAAGAGGTACAAGGATGCCCTTAAAAGATGTTTTAAAGACTGCAAGATCGCTGACTGGGCTACAGCCCCAGCAGATAGACTGGTTTGGAGGAGAACGGTTTGTGATGGCATCAAGACCTTTGAAACCAATAGATGGAAAGCTGAAGAGGAAAGACGCGCAAGACGGAAAGCTGCTGTAGCTCTGAAACGGTTGACAGTCTCCTAGTTAGATACCTGGATGAATTTCTGCCGGACGGCCATGCTCATGTCGAGTGGCAGTGATGATGATGCTGCAGTCATGTGTTAGTTAGCATATGCAGTCACGTTTTACTTAGCCTGTGCAGTCACATACTAGTTAGCATATGCAGTCATGTGTAAGTTAGCATAAACATATGCAGTCACGTGTTAGTTAGCATTAGCATATGCAGTCATGTGTTAGTTAGCATGATCATATCCAGTCACGTGTTAGTTAGCATTAGCATATGCAGTCATATGTTAGTTAGCATGATCATATCCAGTCACGTGTTAGTTAGCATGATCATATGCAGTCATGTGTTAGTTAGCATAAACATATGCAGTCACGTGTTAGTTAGCATTAGCATATGCAGTCACGTGTTAGTTAGCATTAGCATATGCAGTCATGTGTTAGTTAGCATGATCATATCCAGTCACGTGTTAGTTAGCATGATCATATGCAGTCACGTGTTAGTTAGCATAAACATATGCAGTCACGTGTTAGTTAGCATTAGCATATGCAGTCATGTGTTAGTTAGCATGATCATATCCAGTCACGTGTTAGTTAGCATTAGCATATGCAGTCATATGTTAGTTAGCATGATCATATCCAGTCACGTGTTAGTTAGCATGATCATATGCAGTCATGTGTTAGTTAGCATGATCATATCCAGTCATGTGTTAGTTAGCATGATCATATCCAGTCATGTGTTAGTTAGCATTAGCATACACAGTCATGTGTTACAACCTGGGTGTGGAGGGACTGTCTTGGATGAGACGTCTCTTCAACATTGCGTTGAGGTCTGGGACAGTGCCTAAGGAGTGGCAAACTGGGGTGGTGGTCCCCATATTTAAAAAGGGGGACCAGAGAGTGTGTACCAATTACAGGGGCATCACGCAACTCAGTCTCCCTGGTAAAGTCTACTCCAGGGTGCTGGAAAGGAGGGTTCGGCCAATAGTCGAACCTCTGATTGAAGAGGAACAATGTGGGTTCCCCCCTGGTTGTGGAACAACCGACCAGCTCTTCACTCTCACAAGGATCCTGAAGGGGGCCTGGGAGTATGCCCATCCAGTCTACATGTGTTGGATGGACTTGGAGAAGGCGCATGATCAGGTACCCCGGGAGATACTGTGGGATGTACTGCGGGACTATGGAGTGAGGGGGTCCCTTCTCAGGGCCATCCAATCTCTGTACTCACAAAGTGAGAGTTGTGTTCGGGTGCTCGGCAGTAAGTCAGACTTGTTTCTGCTGGGGGTTGGCCTCCACCAGGGCTGCACCTTGTCACCAATCCTGTTTGTGATATTCATGGACAGGATATCGAGGCGTAGCTGGGGCGAGGAGGGTTTCCGGTTTGGTGAGCTCAGGGTCTTATCACTGCTTTTTGCAGATGATGTGGTCTTGTTGGCTTCATCAGCCTGTGACCTCCAACACTCACTGGATCGGTTCACAACTGAGTGTGAAGCGGCTGGGATGAGGATCAGCACCTCTAAATCTGAGGTCATGGTTCTCAGCAGGAAACTGATGGATTGCCAACTCCGGGTAGGGAATGAGGTCTTGCCCCAAATGAAGGAGTTCAAGTACCTCGGGGTCTTGTTCACAACTAAGGGGACGATGGAGCGTGAGATTGGCCGGAGAATTGGTGCAGCAGGGGCAGTGTTGCATTCGCTCAACTGTACTGTTGTGACGAAAAGGGAGCTGAGCCAAAAGGTGAAGCTCTCGATCTACTGGTCAATCTTCATTCCTACTCTCACCTATGAGGGTTGGGTCATGACCGAAAGAACTTGATCACGAGTACAAGCGATGAAATGGTCTTCCTCAGGAGGGTGGCTGGTGTCTCCCTTAGAGATAGGGTGAGAAGTTCAGTCATCCGTGGGGAGCTTGGAGTGGAGTTGCTGCTGCTCCACGTTGAAAGGAGCCAGCTGAGGTGGTTCAGGTATCTGGTAAAGACCTCCTGGGTGCCTCCCTAGGGAGGTATTCCAGGCACATCCAGCTGGGAGGAGACCCTGGGGAAGACCCAGGAGTAGGTGCTGAAATTATAGCTCCACACTGGCCTGGGAACACCTCGGGATCCCTCCAGTCAGAGGTGGTCAATGTGACACGGAAAGGGAAGTCTGGGGTCCCCTGCTGACTTGATCCCGGATAAGCGGTTGAAGACGAGTGAGTGATGATTGACTCGTGGTAGTTAGAATATGCAGTCACATGCTAGTTAGCATATACAGTCACGTGCTAGTTAGCGTTATGTGCTAACGTATTGACACTAGCATTAGCATATGCTGTCAAATGTTGACTGCTATCACTAGCATATGGTCCCATGTGTTGATGGTTAGCATTAGTATATGTGGTCATGTGTTGACTGTTAGCATTTACATAAGCTGTCATGTGTTGATGGTTAGCATTAGCATACATGGTCATGTGTTGACTGTTAGCATTAGTGCATGCAGTCATGTGTTATATTTGGATATGCTGTCATGTGTTGATGGTTAGCATTAGCGTACGTGCCCATGTGTTGACGGTTAGCATTAGCATATGTGCTCATGTGTTGACGGTTAGCATTAGCATATGCATTCATGATATTGACGTTGAATTAGCGTAGTGGGTACCATCACCTGCTAATAGTTTATTGTTTTGTGAAGCACTTTGCGATTTAAATTGGACTGAGCGGGTTCTCAGAGTTTTGTGTGAATGCGGCCGTCGCGGTGAGCAGCATACTGACGACAGTGTTTTCTCGCTGTACCTTTTAAACGTGTTGGAGTGCTGCCGCTCTGTTCTCTCCGTCTCTGTAATGGCTGACCTTTGACTCTAGGGGGCAGTGTTGGGATTATTCTAGATGTTGTTTTTCACAGAAACTGCAGTTGCCATGGCGACTGCTCACAAACATGGACTGAAGCAGAGAAAGTGTGTTCAGGAATGTTACTGTTTGCTTTTTCTTTGTCTGGACAATCAGCAGCACCGCTGAGGGAGCTGAACGGGTTTGTCCGTCAGTCTGGTGGTCTTGGAGCCCGGAGCCGCCGGCACCTCCACGTCCACACGCTCCGACATCTTCACGCAGATGATGTCCACCAACCGCTCGAACACCTGGCGCACGTTTATGTTCTCCTTGGCGCTCGCTTCATAGTACTCAAAGCCTGTGGATGGAAAACAAACACAACAGAATAAGAAACCAAAAGGTCTCTATTGCCCTCTAGTGGCCATTTACAGCACAGCTCAATAACCCAGTCAGCCCCCCCCAGACGAGGGTTTGGGTTAGGGTTATTGCGGCTCTGTGTAAGCCATCAGAATGGTGTGCTGCTGAAATGATGGAGATTGATACGAGATCATCTACGCTGCCATCATCCAAACACATGTTCCAAAAATCCAACTCGGACCAAAAAAATACTGCACGGGTCCTTGAATCAGATACACACCTGTGGCACATCGGCCTTCTGCAACTTATACAAAATCGGATCGAAACTCTGATACAAACTCAGACTTAAACTCGGACACAAACTCAGACACAAACTCTGATACAAACAGACTTAAACTCAGACACAAACTCGGATCCAAATTCAGACACAAACTGATACAAACTCAGACTTTAATGTGGACACAAACGCGGATCCAAATTCAGATACAAACTCTGACACTAACTCAGACAGTAACTCAGACATAAACTGGGTACAAACTCGGATACAAACTCTGATACAAACTCAGACTTAAACTCGGACACAAACTCGGATCCAAATTCAGATACAAACTCTGACACTAACTCAGACAGTAACTCAGACATAAACTGGGTACAAACTCGGATACAAACTCTGATACAAACAGAGACTTAAACTCGGACACAAACTCAGACACAAACTCTGATACAAACAGACTTAAACTCAGACACAAACGCGGATCCAAATTCAGATACAAACTCTGACACTAACTCAGACAGTAACTCAGACATAAACTGGGTACAAACTCGGATACAAACTCTGATACAAACTCAGACTTAAACTCGGACACAAACTCGGATCCAAATTCAGATACAAACTCTGACACTAACTCAGACAGTAACTCAGACATAAACTGGGTACAAACTCGGATACAAACTCTGATACAAACTCAGACTTAAACTCGGACACAAACTCAGACACAAACTCTGATACAAACAGACTTAAACTCAGACACAAACGCGGATCCAAATTCAGATACAAACTCTGACACTAACTCAGACAGTAACTCAGACATAAACTGGGTACAAACTCGGATACAAACTCTGATACAAACTCAGACTTAAACTCGGACACAAACTCGGATCCAAATTCAGATGGAAACTCTGACACTAACTCTGACACAAACTCTGACACAAACTCGGAAATAAACACGGGTACAAAGCCGGACGCTAACTTGGGGGGAGGTGATGGTCTAGTGGTTACGGCATTGGGCTTGAGACCAGAAGATTCTCGGTTCAAATCCCAGCCTTCCTGGAAAATCACCAAGGGCCCTTCCCTTGGGCAAGGTCTTTAATCCCCTCGTTGCTCCCGGTGTGTACCGAGCGCCTTGTATGGCAGCACCCTGACATCAGGGTGAGGCATTATTTGTAAAGCGCTTTGAGCATCTGATGCAGATGGAAAAGCGTGATATAAATGCAGTCCATTTACCATTTAGTGTGGACATCCTGTGTCCAGGTGCATTATGGGTAATCTAAGTACATTCACGACAGAAGAAATGCATTTGAGATGTTCTGATCAGGCTCCACGAGGACAACAGCATTAAACTCTTTGTATATTGTGCCTAAAACTCTTGTGAATATATTCTCTGGGTTTATAGACATTGTTATTGTGTTGTTTTATGTATAAATGCCAGACGAAGCTCAGGTTGCTTCTCCAAAAGCTGAAAAGTCTGTTAAATTGTGATTCAGGCCGTGTGATATAACCGGTGTCAAAATGCATAGAACACTGCCATGTACTGGCGACTGGTTATATCACAGTGTTGTCAACCGCAGGATTTAAAAATTATCTGTAGGTTTCCAAAACCTGAAAGACCCCACACGTGGAGATAAAAACAATCATAGATCTGACAGGTTTAGTTCTACAGTGTGTGATGTCAGACACACGGTAAAAACAACACACACAAACAGATTTCACATACGAACATTCCCAGGTCAAACACCTCGCTTTCTGATTGGCTGCTGTCAGGGCATGAGTTGATCTGCGGCAGGGTTTTGGTTAGTTTTTATCTAATTGGTTGTTTTCTTTTCTTTTAATTATGTTTTTGGTTGACTTTTCCTTGTGTTGGGTTTTGTGGCTCTCTGGGATGTGGGTGTGTCTCTCTCTCGCTCTCTCTCTCTCTCTCCCTCTCTCTATCTCTTTCTCGCCCTGACCACGCCCTCTTTCTGGTGCCTTCTGCGCACACCTGTCTCTTTGCCACTCATTATCTGAAGATACATATTGCTCATGTTGCTCTGCTTCTTCGCCAGATTGATAGGTCCTGAGCCTTCATTCCCGCCTCTGATTCCTGTGTCCATTGTCCTGCCTGCTTTAGCTAATTACTGACCTCCAGCCTGTTCTCTCCGACCTTGTTTAAGCCTAATGTCTATGGTACTTTTGCTGTGTTTTTTGGACTGCCTCTCCGTGTACCGACGTGTGCTCTTCACCTCACTAAAGTTTTGCTCAAACCCTAACTGCCTACCTGAGTCTTGCATTTGTCTACAGACAAAACACCCTGTCAGCTGCATGTCACATTTAGCTCCTCACGTCCTTCTTAATCAATCAATCAATCAATTTTTTTATATAGCGCCAAATCACAACAAACAGTTGCCCCAAGGCGCTTTATATTGTAAGGCAAAATCCATACAATAATTATGTAAAACCCCAACGGTCAAAACGACCCCCTGTGAGCAAGCACTTGGCTACAGTGGGAAGGAAAAACTCCCTTTTAACAGGAAGAAACCTCCAGCAGAACCAGGCTCAGGGAGGGGCAGTCTTCTGCTGGGACTGGTTGGGGCTGAGGGAGAGAACCAGGAAAAAGATATGCTGTGGAGGGGAGCAGAGATCGATCACTAATGATTAAATGCAGAGTGGTGCATACAGAGCAAAAAGAGAAAGAAACAGTGCATCATGGGAACCCCCCAGCAGTCTACGTCTATAGCAGCATAACTAAGGGATGGTTTAGGGTCACCTGATCCAGCCCTAACTATAAGCTTTAGCAAAAAGGAAAGTTTTAAGCCTAATCTTAAAAGTAGAGAGGGTGTCTGTCTCCCTGATCTGAATTGGGAGCTGGTTCCACAGGAGAGGAGCCTGAAAGCTGAAGGCTCTGCCTCCCATTCTACTCTTACAAACCCTAGGAACTACAAGTAAGCCTGCAGTCTGAGAGCGAAGCGCTCTATTGGGGTGATATGGTACTACGAGGTCCCTAAGATAAGATGGGACCTGATTATTCAAAACCTTATAAGTAAGAAGAAGAATTTTAAATTCTATTCTAGAATTAACAGGAAGTCAATGACGAGAGGCCAATATGGGTGAGATATGCTCTCTCCTTCTAGTCCCCGTCAGTACTCTAGCTGCAGCATTTTGAATTAACTGAAGGCTTTTTAGGGAACTTTTAGGACAACCTGATAATAATGAATTACAATAGTCCAGCCTAAAGGAAATAAATGCATGAATTAGTTTTTCAGCATCACTCTGAGACAAGACCTTTCTGATTTTAGAGATATTGCGTAAATGCAAAAAAGCAGTCCTACATATTTGTTTAATATGCGCTTTGAATGACATATCCTGATCAAAAATCAAAAATGACTCCAAAATTTCTCACAGTATTACTAGAGGTCAGGGTAATGCCATCCACAGTAAGGATCTGGTTAGACACCATGTTTCTAAGATTTGTGGGGCCAAGTACAATAACTTCAGTTTTATCTGAGTTTAAAAGCAGGAAACTAGAGGTCATCCATGTCTTTATGTCTGTAAGACAATCCTGCAGTTTAGCTAATTGGTGTGTGTCCTCTGGCTTCATGGATAGATAAAGCTGGGTATCATCTGCGTAACAATGAAAATTTAAGCAATACCGTCTAATAATACTGCCTAAGGGAAGCATGTATAAAGTGAATAAAATTGGTCCTAGCACAGAACCTTGTGGAACTCCATAATTAACTTTAGTCTGTGAAGAAGATTCCCCATTTACATGAACAAATTGTAATCTATTAGACAAATATGATTCAAACCACCGCAGCGCAGTGCCTTTAATACCTATGGCATGCTCTAATCTCTGTAATAAAATTTTATGGTCAACAGTATCAAAAGCAGCACTGAGGTCTAACAGAACAAGCACAGAGATGAGTCCACTGTCCGAGGCCATAAGAAGATCATTGTAACCTTCACTAATGCTGTTTCTGTACTATGATGAATTCTAAAACCTGACTGAAACTCTTCAAATAGACCATTCCTCTGCAGATGATCAGTTAGCTGTTTTACAACTACCCTTTCAAGAATTTTTGAGAGAAAAGGAAGGTTGGAGATTGGCCTACAATTAGCTAAGATAGCTGGGTCAAGTGATGGCTTTTTAAGTAATGGTTTAATTACTGCCACCTTAAAAGCCTGTGGTACATAGCCAACTAACAAAGATAGATTGATCATATTTAAGATCGAAGCATTAAATAATGGTAGGGCTTCCTTGAGCAGCCTGGTAGGAATGGGGTCTAATAAACATGTTGATGGTTTGGATGAAGTAACTAATGAAAATAACTCAGACAGAACAATCGGAGAGAAAGAGTCTAACCAAATACCGGCATCACTGAAAGCAGCCAAAGATAACGATACGTCTTTGGGATGGTTATGAGTAATTTTTTCTCTAATAGTTAAAATTTTGTTAGCAAAGAAAGTCATGAAGTCATTACTAGTTAAAGTTAATGGAATACTCAGCTCAATAGAGCTCTGACTCTTTGTCAGCCTGGCTACAGTGCTGAAAAGAAACCTGGGGTTGTTCTTATTTTCTTCAATTAGTGATGAGTAGAAAGATGTCCTAGCTTTACGGAGGGCTTTTTTATAGAGCAACAGACTCTTTTTCCAGGCTAAGTGAAGATCTTCTAAATTAGTGAGACGCCATTTCCTCTCCAACTTACGGGTTATCTGCTTTAAGCTACGAGTTTGTGAGTTATACCACGGAGTCAGGCACTTCTGATTTAAAGCTCTCTTTTTTAGAGGAGCTACAGCATCCAAAGTTGTCTTCAATGAGGATGTAAAACTATTGACGAGATACTCTATCTCACTTCAATCAATCAATCAATTTTTTTATATAGCGCCAAATCACAACAAACAGTTGCCCCAAGGCGCTTTATATTGTAAGGCAAGGCCATACAATAATTATGTAAAACCCCAACGGTCAAACGACCCCCTGTGAGCAAGCACTTGGCTACAGTGGGAAGGAAAAACTCCCTTTTAACAGGAAGAAACCTCCAGCAGAACCAGGCTCAGGGAGGGGCAGTCTTCTGCTGGGACTGGTTGGGGCTGAGGGAGAGAACCAGGAAAAAGACATGCTGTGGAGGGGAGCAGAGATGGATCACTAATGATTAAATGCAGTGTGGTGCATACAGAGCAAAAAGAGAAATAAACAGTGCATCATGGGAACCCCCCAGCAGTCTACGTCTATAGCAGCATAACTAAGGGATGGTTCAGGGTCACCTGATCCAGCCCTAACTATAAGCTTTAGCAAAAAGGAAAGTTTTAAGCCTAATCTTAAAAGTAGAGAGGGTGTCTGTCTCCCTGATCTGAATTGGGAGCTGGTTCCACAGGAGAGGAGCCTGAAAGCTGAAGGCTCTGCCTCCCATTCTACTCTTACAAACCCTAGGAACTACAAGTAAGCCTGCAGTCTGAGAGCGAAGCGCTCTATTGGGGTGATATGGTACTACGAGGTCCCTAAGATAAGATGGGACCTGATTATTCAAAACCTTATAAGTAAGAAGAAGAATTTTAAATTCTATTCTAGAATTAACAGGAAGCCAATGAAGAGAGGCCAATATGGGTGAGATATGCTCTCTCCTTCTAGTCCCCGTCAGCACTCTAGCTGCAGCATTTTGAATTAACTGAAGGCTTTTTAGGGAACTTTTAGGACAACCTGATAATAATGAATTACAATAGTCCAGCCTAGAGGAAATAAATGCATGAATTAGTTTTTCAGCATCACTCTGAGACAAGACCTTTCTAATTTTAGAGATATTGCGTAAATGCAAAAAAGCAGTCCTACATATTTGTTTAATATGCGCTTTGAATGACATATCCTGATCAAAAATGACTCCAAGATTTCTCACAGTATTACTAGAGGTCAGGGTAATGCCATCCAGAGTAAGGATCTGGTTAGACACCATGTTTCTAAGATTTGTGGGGCCAAGTACAATAACTTCAGTTTTATCTGAGTTTAAAAGCAGGAAATTAGAGGTCATCCATGTCTTTATGTCTGTAAGACAATCCTGCAGTTTAGCTAATTGGTGTGTGTCCTCTGGCTTCATGGATAGATAAAGCTGGGTATCATCTGCGTAACAATGAAAATTTAAGCAATACCGTCTAATAATACTGCCTAAGGGAAGCATATATAAAGTGAATAAAATTGGTCCTAGCACAGAACCTTGTGGAACTCCATAATTAACTTTAGTCTGTGAAGAAGATTCCCCATTTACATGAACAAATTGTAATCTATTAGACAAATATGATTCAAACCACCGCAGCGCAGTGCCTTTAATACCTATGGCATGCTCTAATCTCTGTAATAAAATTTTTACAGAGATTAGGTAGCTACTCTGCACTGTGTTGGTATATGGCATTAGAGAACATAAAGAAGGAATCATATCCTTAAACCTAGTTACAGCGCTTTCTGAAAGACTTCTAGTGTAATGAAACTTATTCCCCACTGCTGGGTAGTCCATCAGAGTAAATGTAAATGTTATTAAGAAATGATCAGACAGAAGGGAGTTTTCAGGGAATACTGTTAAGTCTTCTATTTCCATACCATAAGTCAGAACAAGATCTAAGATATGATTAAAGTGGTGGGTGGACTCATTTACTTTTTGAGCAAAGCCGATAGAGTCTAATAATAGATTAAATGCAGTGTTGAGGCTGTCATTCTCAGCATCTGTGTGGATGTTAAAATCGCCCACTATAATTATCTTATCTGAGCTAAGCACTAAGTCAGACAAAAGGTCTGAAAATTCACAGAGAAACTCACAGTAACGACCAGGTGGACGATAGATAATAACAAATAAAACTGGTTTTTGGGACTTCCAATTTGGATGGACAAGACTAAGAGACAAGCTTTCAAATGAATTAAAGCTCTGTCTAGGTTTTTGATTAATTAATAAGCTGGAATGGAAGATTGCTGCTAATCCTCCGCCCCGGCCCGTGCTACGAGCATTCTGACAGTTAGTGTGACTCGGGGGTGTTGACTCATTTAAACTAACATATTCATCCTGCTGTAACCAAGTTTCTGTTAGGCAGAATAAATCAATATGTTGATCAATTATTATATCATTTACCAACAGGGACTTAGAAGAGAGAGACCTAATGTTTAATAGACCACATTTAACTGTTTTAGTCTGTGGTGCAGTTGAAGGTGCTATATTATTTTTTCTTTTTGAATTTTTATGCTTAAATAGATTTTTGCTGGTTATTGGTAGTCTGGGAGCAGGCACCGTCTCTACGGGGATGGGGTAATGAGGGGATGGCAGGGGGAGAGAAGCTGCAGAGAGGTGTGTAAGACTACAACTCTGCTTCCTGGTCCCAACCCTGGATAGTCACGGTTTGGAGGATTTAAGAAAATTGGCCAGATTTCTAGAAATGAGAGCTGCTCCATCCAAAGTGGGATGGATGCCGTCTCTCCTAACAAGACCAGGTTTTCCCCAGAAGCTTTGCCAATTATCTATGAAGCCCACCTCATTTTTTGGACACCACTCAGACAGCCAGCAATTCAAGGAGAACATGCGGCTAAACATGTCACTCCCGGTCTGATTGGGGAGGGGCCCAGAGAAAACTACAGACCACACACTACAGACTTAACACACCACACTCGGCAGGAATATCTGATAAGATTAAATTTAGCATCATCATGATTGTCAGGGCGTCCTTAAGATTGTCAGAAGGGGAAGATTGGGTCCGATATCGGCCTAATTATCTCGCCATGTGAACCAGGCTTGATGTTATGACGCCTCACAGAGCAACTGAATGATCTGTTATAACACCGCACCGAGCCGCTAACCGATAGAATGTTATGACGCCTCATGGAGCGACTGATTGATCTGTTATGACATCGCACCGAGCCGCTAACCGATAGAATGTTATGACGCCTCATGGAGCGACTGATTGATCTGTTATGACATCGCACCAAGCCGCTAACAGATCAGATGTTATGATGCCTCACAGAGTGACTGATTGATCTGTTATGAAGAATGTTATGACGCCTCATGGAGCGACTGATTGATCTGTTATGACATCGCACCAAGCCGCTAACAGATCAGATGTTATGATGCCTCACAGAGTGACTGATTGATCTGTTATGACATCACACCGAGCCACTAACAGATCAGATGTTATGATGCCTCACAGAGTGACTGATTGATCTGTTATGACATCGCACCGAGCCGCTAACCGATAGAATGTTATGACGCCTCATGGAGCGACTGATTGATCTGTTATGACATCGCACCGAGCCGCTAACCGATCAGATGTTATGATGCCTCACGGAGTGACTGATTGATCTGTTATGACATCGCACCAAGCCGCTAACAGATCAGATGTTATGATGCCTCACAGAGTGACTGATTGATCTGTTATGACATCACACCGAGCCGCTAACAGATCAGATGTTATGATGCCTCACGGAGTGACTGATTGATCTGTTATAACACCGCACCGAGCCGCTAACGGATAGAATGTTATGACGCATCACGGAGCGACTGATTGATCTGTTATGACATCGCACCGAGCCGCTAACTGATAGAATGTTATGACGCATCACGGAGCGACTGATTGATCTGTTATAACACCGCACCGAGCCGCTAACCGATAGAATGTTATGACGCCTCATGGAGCGACTGATTGATCTGTTATGACATCGCACCGAGCCGCTAACAGATCAGATGTTATGACGCATCACGGAGCGACTGATTGATCTGTTATAACACCGCACCGAGCCGCTAACCGATAGAATGTTATGACGCCTCATGGAGCGACTGATTGATCTGTTATAACATCGCACCGAGCCGCTAACTGAAAGAATGTTATGACGCCTCATGGAGCGACTGATTGATCTGTTATAACATCGCACCGAGCCGCTAACCGATAGAATGTTATGACGCCTCATGGAGCGACTGATTGATCTGATATGACATCACACCGAGCCGCTAACAGATCAGATGTTATGACGCCTCACGGAGCGACTGATTAATCTGTTATAACATCGCACCGAGCCGCTAACTGAAAGAATGTTATGACGCCTCATGGAGCGACTGATTGATCTGTTATAACATCGCACCGAGCCGCTAACTGAAAGAATGTTATGACGCCTCATGGAGCGACTGATTGATCTGTTATAACATCGCACCGAGCCGCTAACTGAAAGAATGTTATGACGCCTCATGGAGCGACTGATTGATCTGATATGACATCACACCGAGCCGCTAACAGATCAGATGTTATGACGCCTCATGGAGCGACTGATTGATCTGATATGACATCACACCGAGCCGCTAACAGATCAGATGTTATGACGCCTCACGGAGCGACTGATTAATCTGTTATAACACCGCACCGAGCCGCTAACTGAAAGAATGTTATGACGCCTCATGGAGCGACTGATTGATCTGTTATAACATCGCACCGAGCCGCTAACTGAAAGAATGTTATGACGCCTCATGGAGCGACTGATTGATCTGATATGACATCACACCGAGCCGCTAACAGATCAGATGTTATGACGCCTCATGGAGCGACTGATTGATCTGATATGACATCACACCGAGCCGCTAACAGATCAGATGTTATGACGCCTCACGGAGCGACTGATTAATCTGTTATAACATCGCACCGAGCCGCTAACCGATAGAATGTTATGACGCCTCATGGAGCGACTGATTGATCTGATATGACATCACACCGAGCCGCTAACAGATCAGATGTTATGACGCCTCACGGAGCGACTGATTAATCTGTTATAACACCGCACCGAGCCGCTAACTGAAAGAATGTTATGACGCCTCATGGAGCGACTGATTGATCTGTTATAACATCGCACCGAGCCGCTAACAGATCAGATGTTATGACGCCTCATGGAGCGACTGATTGATCTGTTATGACATCACACCGAGCCGCTAACAGATCAGATGTTATGATGCCTCACGGAGTGACTGACTGATCTGTTATAACACCGCACCGAGCCGCTAACAGATCAGATGTTATGATGCCTCACGGAGTGACTGATTGATCTGATATAACACCGCACCGAGCCACTAACAGATCAGATGTTATGATGCCTCACGGAGTGACTGATTGATCTGTTATAACATCGCACCGAGCCGCTAACTGAAAGAATGTTATGACGCCTCATGGAGCGACTGATTGATCTGTTATGACATCGCACTGAGCCGCTAACCGATCAAGATGTTATGACACCTCACAGAGCGACTGATTGATGCGTTATGACACCGCACCGAACATGTTTTCACTATTATTTGATTTCTTTGTGCGACTGACATCGTTATTCAAGCATTCAAAAGGCAATTCCTATTGCCACAGAACTCCAACCGCACACGAGAAAGTTTTTTGACAGTTCTTGTTATTGAAAGAAACCTTAGAAACCAGATAGAATTGTGATGTCATCACGCGTGTGCTTAGGCACTGTCTCACGGGATCTTCAAAATTTCATTCTTTTTTTAATATACAAATGAGAAAAATTACATATTTTACAAAAGCACATTTATTTGTAAACACCAACATGTTACACTGATTCACTTGTGTTGGTTTTTACATAGAATGAATGAATCAACCAATCAGTATGAGTGGAGGCTTAGTTTACCCATAATCCCTTTGGTGTGTTACTGTTCAAATCTTCAGAATTAGTGCATTATTTTAAAATGGACAGATATGTGTTATATGTCACTTTGTACATTTTAAGAGTTTACATTAATGTAGTTATTCTATCTGGAATAATTTTATTTTTAAAGCAAAACCATAATTCAGTCCTGCTTTCCATTTCAAGACCTCTGCCTCATCGAGGGACCACTGTATCCTGTCAGGGTAAATGACGCTTTCCTACAGCAGGGGGCAGCGTGCACAAAGACAGAAGCGCTGCTCATTGGCTGTTTGGTTTTTTGATCACATTTGGTTCTGTTAGAAGCTTTAACGGTGTTTAAACTCAAAATCAGATTCTTAGTAGCTGAGAGCATATTTGACACTAAATTGAAAGGTTATCGGTTATCTGCAGCTTCCAATAACTTTTTACACAGTTTATCAGTTTCGTGTTAAAAAAGATAACTTTTAAGTTAGCTAATTACCAGTTATCGAAGCTAACTTTTTGGTTAGCTGTGCATACATGTCAACCTATACGGATTGTCCGTAAATTATATGGATTTTTCCGAGTTTCAGAGTTATACGGACAAACAAATAAATTCTTATGGATATTCAGGGTTTTCTGTTGTAAATTAATTTTTTTACTGTTGTTTTTCTTAACTCCGCGGACTTTCGGACAGCTGTCCACCATCTTTGTACTCCTCATAGAAGCTGTGTGATAACGTGTGCAATGTGAGCGTCCAATAGGAATTGGTTCACCGTCACATGGTTTTCCAATATCCAATCGTAGGGCAGAGCAGTCTCAGATGGTAGGGCCAAAGATTGTTAGGAACAGTGATCTGTTACTCTGTGAGTTCTTGTTTCTGTAAAAACAGAACAGCTGTGTAACACTATATTTACGGGAAATATATTAAGTTTGTACAAAATACCTACAATGTTCTTGTAGACACTGAATTTATTGACAGCAAGCAATTTTACTGTGGAGCAAGAGGATTTAACTGTGGAGGACTTCCACCATAAAAGAGCCCATGGAGATCCCAGTTATGTGATACCGGTATGTGGTTGTGTGTACTGTAATAAAACTGATTTTCATGCGATTTAGGAGGTTATAAGGATTTTATGTTGATTTTATGGATTTTATCACATGGTTATACAGGTGGACCTTCAAAGAGGTCGACATGTATGGCTGTGCCCACCACTGGCTGGATCCAAACTCGGCCACAAACTCGGCCACAAACTCTGATACAAACTCTGACACAAACTCGGCCACAAACTCGGACACAAACTCGGACACAAACTCGGACACAAACTCTGGTACAAACTCGGACACAAACTCTGATACAAACTGATACTCAGATAAAACTCTGATACAAACTCGGATACAAATTCAGATCCAAACTCGGACGCAAAGTTGGACACAAACTCTGATACAAACTGATACTCAGATAAACTCTGATACAATCTCAGATACAAACTCAGAGACAAACTCAGATATAAAGCCGGGTACAAAGCCGGATCCAAACTCAGATCCAAACTCAGACAAAAACTCAGATATAAAGCCGGGTACAAAGCCGGATCCAAACTCAGATCCAAACTCAGTCATAAACTCTGATCCAAACTCAGACACAAACTCTGATCCAAACTCGGACACAAACTCTGATCCAAACTCAGACACAAACTCTGATCCAAACTCAGACACAAACTCTGATCCAAACTCGGACACAAACTCTGATCCAAACTCTGATCCAAACTCAGACACAAACTCAGACACAAACTCAGACACAAACTCTGATCAAACTCAGACACAAACTCAGACACAAACTCAGACACAAACTCTGATCAAACTCAGACACAAACTCTGATCAAACTCAGACACAAACTCGGACACAAACTCGGACACAAACTCTGATACAAACTGATACTCAGATAAAACTCTGATACAAACTCGGATACAAATTCAGATCCAAACTCGGACGCAAAGTTGGACACAAACTCTGATACAAACTGATACTCAGATAAACTCTGATACAATCTCAGATACAAACTCAGAGACAAACTCAGATATAAAGCCGGGTACAAAGCCGGATCCAAACTCAGATCCAAACTCAGACAAAAACTCAGATATAAAGCCGGGTACAAAGCCGGATCCAAACTCAGATCCAAACTCAGTCATAAACTCTGATCCAAACTCAGACACAAACTCTGATCCAAACTCGGACACAAACTCTGATCCAAACTCAGACACAAACTCTGATCCAAACTCAGACACAAACTCTGATCCAAACTCAGACACAAACTCTGATCCAAACTCGGACACAAACTCAGAGACAAACTCAGACACAAAGTCTGATCAAACTCAGACACAAAGTCTGATCAAACTCAGACACAAAGTCTGATCAAACTCAGACACAAACTCTGATCAAACTCAGACACAAACTCAGACACAGACTCTGATCCAAACTCAGACACAGACTCTGATCCAAACTCAGACACAGACTCTGATCCAAACTCAGACACAGACTCTGATCCAAACTCAGACACAAACTCTGATCCAAACTCAGACACAAACTCAGACACAAACTCTGATCCAAACTCTGATCCAAACTCTGATCCAAACTCTGATCCAAACTCAGACCCAAACTCTGATCCAAACTCAGACACAAACTCTGATACAAACTCTGATCCAAACTCAGACACAAACTCTGATCCAAACTCTGATCCAAACTCAGACACAAACTCTGATACAAACTCTGATCCAAACTCAGACACAAACTCTGATCCAAACTCTGATACAAACTCTGATCCAAACTCTGATCCAAACTCAGACACAAACTCTGATACAAACTCAGACACAAACTCTGATACAAACTCAGACACAAACTCTGATACAAACTCTGATCCAAACTCAGACACAAACTCTGATCCAAACTCAGACACAAACTCTGATCCAAACTCGGACACAAACTCTGACCCAAACTCGGACACAAACTCTGATCCAAACTCAGACACAAACTCTGATCCAAACTCAGACACAAACTCTGATCCAAACTCGGACACAAACTCAGAGACAAACTCAGACACAAAGTCTGATCAAACTCAGACACAAAGTCTGATCAAACTCAGACACAAACTCTGATCAAACTCAGACACAAACTCTGATCAAACTCAGACACAAACTCTGATCAAACTCAGACACAAACTCTGATCAAACTCAGACACAAACTCAGACACAGACTCTGATCCAAACTCAGACACAAACTCTGATCCAAACTCAGACACAAACTCTGATCAAACTCAGACACAAACTCTGATCAAACTCAGACACAAACTCAGACACAGACTCTGATCCAAACTCAGACACAAACTCTGATCCAAACTCAGACACAAACTCAGACACAAACTCTGATCCAAACTCTGATCCAAACTCAGACCCAAACTCTGATCCAAACTCAGACACAAACTCTGATACAAACTCTGATCCAAACTCAGACACAAACTCTGATCCAAACTCTGATCCAAACTCAGACACAAACTCTGATACAAACTCTGATCCAAACTCAGACACAAACTCTGGTCCAAACTCTGATCCAAACTCTGATACAAACTCTGATCCAAACTCTGATCCAAACTCAGACACAAACTCTGATACAAACTCTGATCCAAACTCAGACACAAACTCTGATACAAACTCTGATCCAAACTCAGACACAAACTCTGATCCAAACTCAGACACAAACTCTGATCCAAACTCAGACACAAACTCTGACCCAAACTCGGACACAAACTCTGATCCAAACTCAGACACAAACTCTGATCCAAACTCGGACACAAACTCTGATCCAAACTCGGACACAAACTCTGATCCAAACTCGGACACAAACTCAGAGACAAACTCAGACACAAAGTCTGATCAAACTCAGACACAAAGTCTGATCAAACTCAGACACAAACTCTGATCAAACTCAGACACAAACTCTGATCAAACTCAGACACAAACTCTGATCAAACTCAGACACAAACTCTGATCAAACTCAGACACAAACTCAGACACAGACTCTGATCCAAACTCAGACACAAACTCTGATCCAAACTCAGACACAAACTCTGATCAAACTCAGACACAAACTCTGATCAAACTCAGACACAAACTCTGATCAAACTCAGACACAAACTCAGACACAGACTCTGATCCAAACTCAGACACAAACTCTGATCCAAACTCAGACACAGACACTGATCCAAACTCAGACACAAACTCTGATCCAAACTCAGACACAAACTCAGACACAAACTCTGATCCAAACTCTGATCCAAACTCAGACCCAAACTCTGATCCAAACTCAGACACAAACTCTGATCCAAACTCAGACACAAACTCTGATACAAACTCTGATCCAAACTCAGACACAAACTCTGATCCAAACTATGATCCAAACTCAGACACAAACTCTGATACAAACTCTGATCCAAACTCAGACACAAACTCTGATCCAAACTCTGATCCAAACTCTGATACAAACTCTGATCCAAACTCTGATACAAACTCGGACACAAACTCTGATCCAAACTCGGACACAAACTCTGATCCAAAACCAGACACAGACTCTGATCTAAACTCGGACACAGACTCTGATACAAACTCTGATCCAAACTCAGACACAAACTCTGATCCAAACTCAGACACAAACTCTGATACAAACTCAGACACAAACTCTGATACAAACTATGATCCAAACTCTGATCCAAACTCAGATCCAAACTCTGATCCAAACTATGATCCAAACACAGACACAAACTCTGATCCAAACTCAGACACAAACTCTGATCCAAACTCAGACACAAACTCTGATACAAACTCTGATCCAAACTCAGACACAAACTCTGATACAAACTCTGATCCAAACTCAGACACAAACTCTGATCCAAACTCTGATCCAAACTCTGATCCAAACTCAGACACAAACTCTGATACAAACTCTGATCCAAACTCACACAAACTCAGACACAAACTCTGATCCAAACTCGGACACAAACTCTGATCCAAACTCAGACACAAACTCTGATCAAACTCTGATCCAAACTCAGACACAAACTCAGACACAAACTCTGATCAAACTCTGATCCAAACTCGGACACAAACTCTGATCCAAAACCGGACACAAACTCTGATCTAAACTCGGACACAGACTCTGATACAAACTCTGATCCAAACTCAGACACAAACTCTGATACAAACTCTGATCCAAACTCAGACACAAACTCTGATACAAACTATAATCCAAACTATGATCCAAACTCAGATCCAAGCTCAGATCCAAACTCTGATCCAAACACAGACACAAACTCTGATCCAAACTCAGACACAAACTCTGATCCAAACTCAGACACAAACTCTGATCCAAACTCAGACACAACTCTGATCCAAACTCTGATCCAAACTCAGACACAAACTCTGATACAAACTATGATCCAAATTCAGACACAAACTCTGATACAAACTATGATCCAAACTATGATCCAAACTCAGACACAAACTCTGATACAAACTCTGATCCAAACTCAGACACAAACTCTGATACAAACTCTGATCCAAACTCAGACACAAACTCTGATCCAAACTCGGACACAAACTCTGATCCAAACTCGGACACAAACTCTGATCCAAACTCAGACACAAACTCAGACACAAACTCTGATCCAAACTCAGACACAAACTCAGACACAAACTCTGATCAAACTCTGATCCAAACTCGGACACAAACTCTGATCCAAAACCCGACACAAACTCTGATCTAAACTCGGACACAGACTCTGATACAAACTCTGATCCAAACTCAGACACAAACTCTGATCCAAACTCAGACACAAACTCTGATCCAAACTCAGACACAAACTCTGATCCAAACTCTGATCCAAACTCTGATCCAAACTCAGACACAAACTCAGACACAAACTCTGATCCAAACTCAGACACAAACTCTGATCAAACTCTGATCCAAACTCAGACACAAACTCTGATCCAAACTCTGATCCAAACTCAGACACAAACTCTGATCCAAACTCTGATCCAAACTCTGATCCAAACTCAGACACAAACTCAGACACAAACTCTGATCCAAACTCAGACACAAACTCTGATCCAAACTCAGACACAAACTCAGACACAAACTCTGATCCAAACTCAGACACAAACTCTGATCCAAACTCAGACACAAACTCTGATCAAACTCTGATCCAAACTCAGACACAAACTCTGATCCAAACTCTGATCCAAACTCAGACACAAACTCTGATTAAACTCTGATCCAAACTCGGACACAAACTCTGATCCAAACTCGGACACAAACTCTGATCAAACTCTGATCCAAACTCGGACAGAAACTCTGATCCAAAACCGGACACAAACTCTGATCTAAACTCGGACACAGACTCTGATACAAACTCTGATCCAAACTCAGACACAAACTCTGATACAAACTATGATCCAAACTATGATCCAAACTCAGATCCAAACTCAGATCCAAACTATGATCCAAACACAGACACAAACTCTGATCCAAACTCGGACACAAACTCTGATCCAAACTCGGACACAAACTCTGATCCAAACTCAGACACAAACTCTGATCAAACTCTGATCCAAACTCAGACACAAACTCAGACACAAACTCTGATCAAACTCTGATCCAAACTCAGACACAAACTCTGATCCAAAACCGGACACAAACTCTGATCTAAACTCGGACACAGACTCTGATACAAACTCTGATCCAAACTCAGACACAAACTCTGATACAAACCCTGATCCAAACTCAGACACAAACTCTGATACAAACTATGATACAAACTATGATCCAAACTCAGATCCAAACTCTGATCCAAACTATGATCCAAACACAGACACAAACTCTGATCCAAACTCAGACACAAACTCTGATCCAAACTCTGATCCAAACTCAGACACAAACTCTGATCCAAACTCAGACACAAACTCTGATCCAAACTCAGACACAAACTCTGATACAAACTCTGATCCAAACTCAGACACAAACTCTGATACAAACTCAGACACAAACTCTGATCCAAACTCTGATCCAAACTTAGACACAAACTCTGATACAAACTCAGATACAAACTCTGATGCAAACTAGGACACAAACTCTGATCCAAACTCAGACACAAACTCAGACACAAACTCTGATCAAACTCTGATCCAAACTCAGACACAAACTCTGATCAAACTCTGATCCAAACTCAGACACAAACTCTGATCCAAACTCTGATCCAAACTCAGACACAAACTCTGATTAAACTCTGATCCAAACTCGGACACAAACTCTGATCCAAACTCGGACACAAACTCTGATGCAAACTCGGACACAAACTCTGATCAAACTCTGATCCAAACTCAGACACAAACTCTGATCAAACTCTGATCCAAACTCGGACAGAAACTCTGATCCAAAACCGGACACAAACTCTGATCTAAACTCGGACACAGACTCTGATACAAACTCTGATCCAAACTCAGACACAAACTTTGATACAAACTATGATCCAAACTATGATCCAAACTCAGATCCAAACTCTGATCCAAACTATGATCCAAACACAGACACAAACTCTGATCCAAACTCGGACACAAACTCTGATCCAAACTCGGACACAAACTCTGATCAAACTCTGATCCAAACTCAGACACAAACTCAGACACAAACTCTGATCAAACTCTGATCCAAACTCGGACACAAACTCTGATCCAAAACCGGACACAAACTCTGATCTAAACTCGGACACAGACTCTGATACAAACTCTGATCCAAACTCAGACACAAACTCTGATACAAACTCTGATACAAACTCAGACACAAACTATGATCCAAACTATGATCCAAACTCAGATCCAAACTCAGATCCAAACTCAGATCCAAACTCTCATGCATTTATTTCCTCTAGGCTGGACTATTGTAATTCATTATTATCAGGTTGTCCTAAAAGTTCCCTAAAAAGCCTTCAGTTGGTTCAGAATGCTGCAGCTAGAGTACTGATGGGGACTAGCAGGAGAGAGCATATCTCACCCGTGTTGGCCTCTCTTCATTGGCTTCCTGTTAATTCTAGAATAGAATTTAAAATTCTTCTTCTTACTTATAAGGTTTTGAATAATCAGGTCACATCTTATCTTAGGGACCTCATAGTACCATATTACCCCATTAGAGCGCTTCGCTCTCAGACTGCAGGCTTACTTGTAGTTCCTAGGGTTTGTAAGAGTAGAATGGGAGGCAGAGCCTTCAGCTTTCAGGCTCCTCTCCTGTGGAACCAGCTCCCAATTCAGATCAGGGAGACAGATACCCTCTCTACTTTTAAGATTAGGCTTAAAACTTTCCTTTTCGCTAAGGCTTATAGTTAGGGCTGGATCGGGTGACCCTGGACCATCCCTTGGTTATGCTGCTTTAGACGTAGATTGTGGGGGGTTCCCATGATGCACTGTTTCTTTCTCTTTTTGCTCCGTATGCATCACTCTGCATTTAATCATTAGTGATCGATCTCTGCCCCCCTTCACGGCATGTCTTTTTCCTGGTTTTTTCCCTCAGCCCCAACCAGTCTCAGCAGAAGACTGCCCCTCCCTGAGCCTGGTTCTGCTGGAGCTTTCTTCCTGTTAAAAGGGAGTTTTTCCTTCCCACTGTTGCCAAGTGCTTGCTCATAGGGGGTCGTTTTGACCGTTGGGGTTTTTTATAATTATTGTATGGCCTTGCCTTACAATATGGAGCGCATTGGGGCAACTGTTTGTTGTGATTTGGCGCTATATAAGAAAAAAGTTGATTGATTGATTGATCCAAACTCAGACACAAACTCAGACACAAACTCTGATCCAAACTCAGACACAAACTCTGATCCAAACTCAGACACAAACTCTGATCCAAACTCAGACACAACTCTGATCCAAACTCTGATCCAAACTCTGATCCAAACTCAGACACAAACTCTGATACAAACTATGATCCAAATTCAGACACAAACTCTGATACAAACTATGATCCAAACTATGATCCAAACTCAGACACAAACTATGATCCAAACTCTGATCCAAACTCAGACACAAACTCTGATCCAAACTCAGACACAAACTCTGATCCAAACTCAGACACAAACTCTGATACAAACTCTGATCCAAACTCAGACACAAACTCTGATACAAACTCAGACACAAACTCTGATCCAAACTCTGATCCAAACTTAGACACAAACTCTGATACAAACTAGGACACAAACTCTGATCCAAACTCAGACACAAACTCTGATCCAAACTCAGACACAAACTCTGATCCAAACTCTGATCCAAATTCTGACACAAACTCTGATCCAAACTCTGATCCAAACTCTGATCCAAACTCTGATCCAAACTCAGACACAAACACTGATCCAAACTCGGACACAAACTCTGATCCAAACTCGGACACAAACTCTGATCGAAACTCAGACACAAACTCAGACACAAACTCTGATCAAACTCTGATCCAAACTCAGACACAAACTCTGATCCAAACTCAGACACAAACTCTGATACAAACTCTGATCCAAACTCAGACACAAACTCTGATACAAACTATAATCCAAACTATGATCCAAACTCAGATCCAAACTCTGATCCAAACTATGATCCAAACACAGACACAAACTCTGATCCAAACTCAGACACAACTCTGATCAAACTCTGATCCAAACTCAGACACAAACTCTGATCAAACTCTGATCCAAACTCGGACAGAAACTCTGATCCAAAACCGGACACAAACTCTGATCTAAACTCGGACACAGACTCTGATACAAACTCTGATCCAAACTCAGACACAAACTTTGATACAAACTATGATCCAAACTATGATCCAAACTCAGATCCAAACTCTGATCCAAACTATGATCCAAACACAGACACAAACTCTGATCCAAACTCGGACACAAACTCTGATCCAAACTCTGATCCAAACTCAGACACAAACTCTGATTAAACTCTGATCCAAACTCGGACACAAACTCTGATCCAAACTCGGACACAAACTCTGATGCAAACTCGGACACAAACTCTGATCAAACTCTGATCCAAACTCAGACACAAACTCTGATCAAACTCTGATCCAAACTCGGACAGAAACTCTGATCCAAAACCGGACACAAACTCTGATCTAAACTCGGACACAGACTCTGATACAAACTCTGATCCAAACTCAGACACAAACTTTGATACAAACTATGATCCAAACTATGATCCAAACTCAGATCCAAACTCTGATCCAAACTATGATCCAAACACAGACACAAACTCTGATCCAAACTCGGACACAAACTCTGATCCAAACTCGGACACAAACTCTGATCAAACTCTGATCCAAACTCAGACACAAACTCAGACACAAACTCTGATCAAACTCTGATCCAAACTCGGACACAAACTCTGATCCAAAACCGGACACAAACTCTGATCTAAACTCGGACACAGACTCTGATACAAACTCTGATCCAAACTCAGACACAAACTCTGATACAAACTCTGATACAAACTCAGACACAAACTCTGATACAAACTATGATCCAAACTCAGATCCAAACTCAGATCCAAACTCAGATCCAAACTCTCATGCATTTATTTCCTCTAGGCTGGACTATTGTAATTCATTATTATCAGGTTGTCCTAAAAGTTCCCTAAAAAGCCTTCAGTTGGTTCAGAATGCTGCAGCTAGAGTACTGATGGGGACTAGCAGGAGAGAGCATATCTCACCCGTGTTGGCCTCTCTTCATTGGCTTCCTGTTAATTCTAGAATAGAATTTAAAATTCTTCTTCTTACTTATAAGGTTTTGAATAATCAGGTCACATCTTATCTTAGGGACCTCATAGTACCATATTACCCCATTAGAGAGCTTCGCTCTCAGACTGCAGGCTTACTTGTAGTTCCTAGGGTTTGTAAGAGTAGAATGGGAGGCAGAGCCTTCAGCTTTCAGGCTCCTCTCCTGTGGAACCAGCTCCCAATTCAGATCAGGGAGACAGATACCCTCTCTACTTTTAAGATTAGGCTTAAAACTTTCCTTTTCGCTAAGGCTTATAGTTAGGGCTGGATCGGGTGACCCTGGACCATCCCTTGGTTATGCTGCTTTAGACGTAGATTGTGGGGGGTTCCCATGATGCACTGTTTCTTTCTCTTTTTGCTCCGTATGCATCACTCTGCATTTAGTCATTAGTGATCGATCTCTGCCCCCCTTCACGGCATGTCTTTTTCCTGGTTTTTTCCCTCAGCCCCAACCAGTCTCAGCAGAAGACTGCCCCTCCCTGAGCCTGGTTCTGCTGGAGCTTTCTTCCTGTTAAAAGGGAGTTTTTCCTTCCCACTGTTGCCAAGTGCTTGCTCATAGGGGGTCGTTTTGACCGTTGGGGTTTTTTATAATTATTGTATGGCCTTGCCTTACAATATGGAGCGCATTGGGGCAACTGTTTGTTGTGATTTGGCGCTATATAAGAAAAAAGTTGATTGATTGATTGATCCAAACTCAGACACAAACTCAGACACAAACTCTGATCCAAACTCAGACACAAACTCTGATCCAAACTCAGACACAAACTCTGATCCAAACTCAGACACAAACTCTGATCCAAACTCAGACACAACTCTGATCCAAACTCTGATCCAAACTCTGATCCAAACTCAGACACAAACTCTGATACAAACTATGATCCAAATTCAGACACAAACTCTGATACAAACTATGATCCAAACTATGATCCAAACTCAGACACAAACTATGATCCAAACTCTGATCCAAACTCAGACACAAACTCTGATCCAAACTCAGACACAAACTCTGATCCAAACTCAGACACAAACTCTGATACAAACTCTGATCCAAACTCAGACACAAACTCTGATACAAACTCAGACACAAACTCTGATCCAAACTCTGATCCAAACTCTGATCCAAACTCAGACACAAACTCAGATACAAACTCTGATGCAAACTAGGACACAAACTCTGATCCAAACTCAGACACAAACTCTGATCCAAACTCAGACACAAACTCTGATCCAAACTCAGACACAAACTCTGATCCAAACTCTGATCCAAATTCTGACACAAACTCTGATCCAAACTCTGATCCAAACTCTGATCCAAACTCTGATCCAAACTCTGATCCAAACTCAGACACAAACTCTGATCCAAACTCTGATCCAAACTCAGACACAAACACTGATCCAAACTCGGACACAAACTCTGATCCAAACTCGGACACAAACTCTGATCCAAACTCAGACACAAACTCAGACACAAACTCTGATCAAACTCTGATCCAAACTCAGACACAAACTCTGATCCAAACTCAGACACAAACTCTGATACAAACTCTGATCCAAACTCAGACACAAACTCTGATACAAACTATAATCCAAACTATGATCCAAACTCAGATCCAAACTCTGATCCAAACTATGATCCAAACACAGACACAAACTCTGATCCAAACTCAGACACAACTCTGATCCAAACTCAGACACAACTCTGATCCAAACTCTGATCCAAACTCAGACACAAACTCTGATACAAACTATGATCCAAATTCAGACACAAACTCTGATACAAACTATGATCCAAACTATGATCCAAACTCAGACACAAACTCTGATACAAACTCTGATCCAAACTCAGACACAAACTCTGATCCAAACTCAGACACAAACTCTGATCCAAACTCAGACACAAACTCTGATCCAAACTCAGACACAAACTCTGATCCAAACTCGGACACAAACTCTGATCCAAACTCAGACACAAACTCTGATCAAACTCTGATCCAAACTCAGACACAAACTCGGACACAAACTCGGACACAAACTCTGATCCAAAACCGGACACAAACTCTGATCTAAACTCAGACACAGACTCTGATACAAACTCTGATCCAAACTCAGACACAAACTCTGATACAAACCCTGATCCAAACTCAGACACAAAGTCTGATACAAACTATGATCCAAACTATGATCCAAACTCAGATCCAAACTCTGATCCAAACTATGATTCAAACTCTGATCCAAACTCAGACACAAACTCTGATCCAAACTCTGATCCAAACTCAGACACAAACTCTGATCCAAACTCAGACACAAACTCTGATCCAAACTCAGACACAAACTCTGATACAAACTCTGATCCAAACTCAGACACAAACTCTGATACAAACTCAGACACAAACTCTGATCCAAACTTAGACACAAACTCTGATACAAACTCAGATACAAACTCTGACACAAACTCTGATCCAAACTCAGACACAAACTCTGATCCAAACTCAGACACAAACTCTGATCCAAACTCTGATCCAAATTCTGACACAAACTCTGATCCAAACTCAGACACAAACTCTGATCCAAACTCAGACACAAACTCTGATCCAAACTCAGACACAAACTCAGACACAAACTCTGATCAAACTCTGATCCAAACTCAGACACAAACTCTGATCAAACTCTGATCCAAACTCAGACACAAACTCAGACACAAACTCAGACACAAACTGTGATCCAAACTCTGACACAAACTCTGATCCAAACTCTGATCCAAACTCTGATCCAAACTCTGATCCAAACTCTGATCCAAACTCTGATCCAAACTCTGATCCAAACTCTGATCCAAACTCAGACACAAACTCTGATCCAAACTCTGATCCAAACTCAGACACAAACACTGATCCAAACTCGGACACAAACTCTGATCCAAACTCGGACACAAACTCTGATCCAAACTCAGACACAAACTCAGACACAAACTCTGATCAAACTCTGATCCAAACTCAGACACAAACTCTGATCCAAACTCAGACACAAACTCTGATACAAACTCAGACACAAACTCTGATACAAACTATAATCCAAACTATGATCCAAACTCAGATCCAAACTCAGATCCAAACTCTGATCCAAACTATGATCCAAACACAGACACAAACTCTGATCCAAACTCTGATCCAAACTCTGATCCAAACTCTGATCCAAACTCTGATCCAAACTCAGACACAAACTCTGATCCAAACTCAGACACAAACTCTGATCCAAACTCAGACACAACTCTGATCCAAACTCTGATCCAAACTCTGATCCAAACTCTGATCCAAACTCAGACACAAACTATGATACAAACTATGATCCAAATTCAGACACAAACTCTGATACAAACTATGATACAAACTATGATCCAAACTCAGACACAAACTCTGATACAAACTCTGATCCAAACTCAGACACAAACTCTGATACAAACTATGATCCACACTCAGACACAAACTCTGATACAAACTCTGATCCAAACTCAGACACAAACTATGATACAAACTATGATCCAAATTCAGACACAAACTCAGACACAAACTATGATACAAACTATGATCCAAACTCAGACACAAACTCTGATACAAACTCTGATCCAAACTCAGACACAAACTCTGATACAAACTATGATCCACACTCAGACACAAACTCTGATACAAACTCTGATCCAAACTCAGACACAAACTCTGATCCAAACTCGGACACAAACTCTGATCCAAACTCGGACACAAACTCTGATCCAAAACCGGACACAAACTCTGATCTAAACTCGGACACAGACTCTGATTCAAACTCTGATCCAAACTCAGACACAAACTCTGATACAAACCCTGATCCAAACTCAGACACAAACTCTGATACAAACTATGATCCAAACTATGATCCAAAATCAGATCCAAACTCTGATCCAAACTATGATCCAAACACAGACACAAACTCTGATCCAAACTCAGACACAAACTCTGATCCAAACTCTGATCCAAACTCAGACACAAACTCTGATCCAAACTCAGACACAAACTCTGATCCAAACTCAGACACAAACTCTGATCCAAACTCAGACACAAACTCTGATACAAACTCTGATCCAAACTCAGACACAAACTCTGATACAAACTCAGACACAAACTCTGATCCAAACTCTGATCCAAACTTAGACACAAACTCTGATACAAACTCTGATCCAAAGTCGGACACAAACTCTGATCCAAACTCGGACACAAACTCTGATCCAAACTCGGACACAAACTCTGATCAAACTCTGATCCAAACTCAGACACAAACTCAGACACAAACTCTGATCAAACTCTGATCCAAACTCAGACACAAACTCTGATACAAACTCTGATCCAAACTCAGACACAAACTCTGATACAAACTATGATCCAAACTCAGACACAAACTCTGATACAAACTCTGATCCAAACTCAGACACAAACTCTGATCCAAACTCGGACACAAACTCTGATCCAAACTCGGACACAAACTCTGATCCAAACTCGGACACAAACTCTGATCCAAACTCAGACACAAACTCTGATACAAACTCTGATCCAAACTCAGACACAAACTCTGATACAAACTCAGACACAAACTCTGATCCAAACTCTGATCCAAACTTAGACACAAACTCTGATACAAACTCTGATCCAAACTCGGACACAAACTCTGATCCAAACTCGGACACAAACTCTGATCCAAACTCGGACACAAACTCTGATCCAAACTCGGACACAAACTCTGATCAAACTCTGATCCAAACTCAGACACAAACTCAGACACAAACTCTGATCAAACTCTGATCCAAACTCAGACACAAACTCTGATACAAACTCTGATCCAAACTCGGACACAGACTCTGATCCAAACTCTGATCCAAACTCAGACACAAACTCTGATACAAACCCTGATCCAAACTCAGACACAAACTCTGATACAAACTATGATCCAAACTCTGATCCAAAATCAGATCCAAACTCTGATCCAAACTATGATCCAAACACAGACACAAACTCTGATCCAAACTCAGACACAAACTCTGATCCAAACTCTGATCCAAACTCAGACACAAACTCTGATCCAAACTCAGACACAAACTCTGATCCAAACTCAGACACAAACTCTGATCCAAACTCAGACACAAACTCTGATCCAAACTCAGACACAAACTCTGATACAAACTCTGATCCAAACTCAGACACAAACTCTGATACAAACTCAGACACAAACTCTGATCCAAACTCTGATCCAAACTTAGACACAAACTCTGATACAAACTCAGATACAAACTCTGATGCAAACTAGGACACAAACTCTGATCCAAACTCAGACACAAACTCTGATCAAACTCTGATCCAAACTCAGACACAAACTCTGATCAAACTCTGATCCAAACTCAGACACAAACTCTGATCCAAACTCTGATCCAAACTCAGACACAAACTCTGATTAAACTCTGATCCAAACTCAGACACAAACTCTGATACAAACTATGATCCAAACTCAGACACAAACTCTGATACAAACTCTGATCCAAACTCAGACACAAACTCTGATCCAAACTCGGACACAAACTCTGATCCAAACTCGGACACAAACTCTGATCCAAACTCGGACACAAACTCTGATCCAAACTCGGACACAAACTCTGATCCAAACTCAGACACAAACTCTGATCAAACTCTGATCCAAACTCAGACACAAACTCAGACACAAACTCTGATCAAACTCTGATCCAAACTCGGACACAAACTCTGATCCAAAACCGGACACAAACTCTGATCTAAACTCGGACACAGACTCTGATACAAACTCTGATCCAAACTCAGACACAAACTCTGATACAAACCCTGATCCAAACTCAGACACAAACTCTGATACAAACTATGATCCAAACTATGATCCAAACTCAGATCCAAACTCTGATCCAAACTATGATCCAAACACAGACACAAACTCTGATCCAAACTCAGACACAAACTCTGATCCAAACTCTGATCCAAACTCAGACACAAACTCTGATCCAAACTCAGACACAAACTCTGATCCAAACTCAGACACAAACTCTGATACAAACTCTGATCCAAACTCAGACACAAACTCTGATACAAACTGAGACACAAACTCTGATCCAAACTCTGATCCAAACTCAGACACAAACTCTGATCCAAACTCAGACACAAACTCTGATCCAAACTCTGACACAAACTCAGACACAAACTCTGATCCAAACTCAGACACAAACTCCGATCCAAACTCAGACACAAACTCTGATCCAAACTCAGACACAAACACTGATCCAAACTCGGACACAAACTCTGATCCAAACTCGGACACAAACTCTGATCCAAACTCAGACACAAACTCAGACACAAACTCTGATCAAACTCTGATCCAAACTCAGACACAAACTCTGATCCAAACTCAGACACAAACTCTGATCCAAACTCAGACACAAACTCTGATACAAACTCTGATCCAAACTCAGACACAAACTCTGATACAAACTATAATCCAAACTATGATCCAAACTCAGATCCAAACTCTGATCCAAACTCTGATCCAAACTATGATCCAAACACAGACACAAACTCTGATCCAAACTCAGACACAAACTCTGATCCAAACTCAGACACAAACTCTGATCCAAACTCAGACACAACTCTGATCCAAACTCTGATACAAACTATGATCCAAACTATGATCCAAACTCAGACACAAACTCTGATACAAACTCTGATCCAAACTCAGACACAAACTCTGATACAAACTATGATCCAAACTCAGACACAAACTCTGATACAAACTCTGATCCAAACTCAGACACAAACTCTGATACAAACTATGATCCAAACTCAGACACAAACTCTGATACAAACTCTGATCCAAACTCAGACACAAACTCTGATCCAAACTCGGACACAAACTCTGATCCAAACTCGGACACAAACTCTGATCCAAACTCGGACACAAACTCTGATCCAAACTCGGACACAAACTCTGATCCAAACTCAGACACAAACTCTGATCAAACTCTGATCCAAACTCGGACACAAACTCTGATCCAAACTCGGACACAAACTCTGATCCAAACTCGGACACAAACTCTGATCCAAACTCGGACACAAACTCTGATCCAAACTCGGACACAAACTCTGATCCAAAACCGGACACAAACTCTGATCTAAACTCGGACACAAACTCTGATCCAAACTCAGACACAAACTCTGATCCAAACTCAGACACAAACTCTGATCCAAACTCTGATCCAAATTCTGACACAAACTCTGATCCAAACTCAGACACAAACTCTGACACAAACTCAGACACAAACTCTGATCCAAACTCTGACACAAACTCAGACACAAACTCTGATCAAACTCTGATCCAAACTCAGACACAAACTCTGATCAAACTCTGATCCAAACTCTGACACAAACTCTGATCCAAACTCAGACACAAACACTGATCCAAACTCGGACACAAACTCTGATCCAAACTCGGACACAAACTCTGATCCAAACTCAGACACAAACTCAGACACAAACTCTGATCAAACTCTGATCCAAACTCAGACACAAACTCTGATCCAAACTCAGACACAAACTCTGATACAAACTCTGATCCAAACTCAGACACAAACTCTGATACAAACTATAATCCAAACTATGATCCAAACTCAGATCCAAACTCTGATCCAAACTATGATCCAAACACAGACACAAACTCTGATCCAAACTCAGACACAAACTCTGATCCAAACTCAGACACAAACTCTGATCCAAACTCAGACACAAACTCTGATCCAAACTCAGACACAACTCTGATCCAAACTCTGATCCAAACTCAGACACAAACTCTGATACAAACTATGATCCAAATTCAGACACAAACTCTGATACAAACTATGATCCAAACTATGATCCAAACTCAGACACAAACTCTGATCAAACTCTGATCCAAACTCAGACACAAACTCTGATCAAACTCTGATCCAAACTCAGACACAAACTCTGATCCAAACTCTGATCCAAACTCAGACACAAACTCTGATCAAACTCTGATCCAAACTCAGACACAAACACTGATCCAAACTCGGACACAAACTCTGATCCAAACGCAGACACAAACTCAGACACAAACTCTGTTCAAACTCTGACTCAAACTCGGACACAAACTCTGATCCAAACTCGGACACAAACTCTGATCCAAACTCGGACACAAACTCTGATCTAAACTCGGACACAAACTCTGATACAAACTCTGATCCAAACTCAGACACAAACTCTGATCCAAACTCAGACACAAACTCTGATCCAAACTCTGACACAAACTCTGATCCAAACTCAGACACAAACTCTGATCCAAACTCTGACACAAACTCAGACACAAACTCTGATCCAAACTCAGACACAAACTCTGATCAAACTCTGATCCAAACTCTGACCCAAACTCAGACACAAACTCAGACACAAACTCTGATCCAAACTCTGACACAAACTCTGATCCAAACTCTGATCCAAACTCGGACACAAACTCTGATCCAAACGCAGACACAAACTCAGACACAAACTCTGTTCAAACTCTGATCCAAACTCGGACACAAACTCTGTTCCAAACTCGGACACAAACTCTGATCTAAACTCGGACACAAACTCTGATATAAACTCTGATCCAAACTCAGACACAAACTCTGATACAAACTCTGATCCAAACTCTGATACAAACTCTGATCCAAACTCAGACACAAACTCAGACACAAACTCAGACACAAACTCAGACACAAACTCTGACACAAACTCAGATACAAACTCAGATACAAACAAACTCTGATCCAAACAAACTCTGATCCAAACAAACTCTGATCCAAACAAACTCTGATCCAAACTCAGACACAAACTCTGATCCAAACTCAGACACAAACTCAGACACAAACTCAGACACAAACTCTGATCCAAACAAACTCTGATCCAAACAAACTCTGATCCAAACTCAGACACAAACTCTGATCCAAACTCAGACACAAACTCAGACACAAACTCAGACACAAACTCTGATCCAAACAAACTCTGATCCAAACAAACTCTGATCCAAACTCAGACACAAACTCTGATCCAAACTCAGACACAAACTCAGACACAAACTCTGATCCAAACTCAGATACAAACTCTGATCCAAACTCTGATCCAAACTCTGATCCAAACTCAGACACAAACTCTGATCCAAACTCAGACACAAACTCTGATCCAAACTCAGACACAAACTCTGATCCAAACTCTGATCCAAACTCAGACACAAACTCTGATCCAAACTCAGATCCAAACTCAGACACAAACTCTGATCCAAACTCAGATCCAAACTCAGACACAAACTCTGACACAAACTCTGATACAAACTCTGATCCAAACTCAGACACAAACTCTGACACAAACTCGGACACAAACTCTGATCCAAACTCAGACACAAACTCTGACACAAACTCAGACACAAACTCAGACACAAACTCTGATCCAAACTCTGACACAAACTCTGATCCAAACTAGGACACAAACTCAGACACAAACTCTGATCCAAACTCAGACACAAACTCTGATCCAAACTCAGAGACAAAGTCTGATCCAAACTCAGACACAAACTCTGATCCAAACTCAGACACAAACTCTGATCCAAACTCAGAGACAAAGTCTGATCCAAACTCAGACACAAACTCTGATCCAAACTCAGACACAAACTCTGATCCTAACTTCTGACACAAACTCTGATCCAAATTCAGACACAAACTCTGATACAAACTCTGATACAAACTCAGACACAAACTCAGATCCAAACTCTGACACAAACTCTGATACAAATTCTGATACAAATTCTGATACAAACTCAGACACAAACTCAGATCCAAACTCTGATCCAAACTCAGACACAAACTCTGATCCAAACTCAGACACAAACTCTGATCAAACTCTGATCCAAACTCAGACACAAACTCTGATCAAACTCTGATCCAAACTCAGACACAAACTCTGATCCAAACTCTGATCCAAACTCAGACACAAACTCTGATCAAACTCTGATCCAAACTCTGACACAAACTCTGATCCAAACGCAGACACAAACTCAGACACAAACTCTGATCCAAACTCTGACACAAACTCTGATCCAAACTCTGACACAAACTCAGACACAAACTCTGATCCAAACTCTGACACAAACTCTGATCCAAACTCAGACACAAACTCTGATCCAAACTCAGACACAAACTCTGATCCAAACTCAGACACAAACTCTGATCCAAACTCAGACACAAACTCTGATCCAAATTCTGACACAAACTCTGATCCAAACTCAGACACAAACTCTGATCCAAACTCTGACACAAACTCAGACACAAACTCTGATCAAACTCTGATCCAAACTCAGACACAAACTCTGATCCAAACTCAGACACAAACTCAGACACAAACTCAGACACAAACTCTGATCCAAACTCTGATCCAAACTCTGATCCAAACTCAGACACAAACTCTGATCCAAACTCTGATCCAAACTCAGACACAAACACTGATCCAAACTCGGACACAAACTCTGATCCAAACTCGGACACAAACTCTGATCCAAACTCAGACACAAACTCAGACACAAACTCTGATCAAACTCTGATCCAAACTCAGACACAAACTCTGATCCAAACTCTGATCCAAACTCAGACAGAAACTCTGATCCAAACTCAGACACAAACTCTGATCCAAACTCGGACACAAACTCTGATCCAAACGCAGACACAAACTCAGACACAAACTCTGTTCAAACTCTGTTCCAAACTCGGACACAAACTCTGATCTAAACTCGGACACAAACTCTGATATAAACTCTGATCCAAACTCAGACACAAACTCTGATACAAACTCTGATCCAAACTCTGATCCAAACTCTGATCCAAACTCTGATCCAAACTCAGACACAAACTCAGACACAAACTCAGACACAAACTCAGACACAAACTCAGACACAAACTCTGACACAAACTCAGATACAAACTCTGATCCAAACAAACTCTGATCCAAACAAACTCTGATCCAAACAAACTCTGATCCAAACTCAGACACAAACTCTGATCCAAACTCAGACACAAACTCAGACACAAACTCAGACACAAACTCTGATCCAAACAAACTCTGATCCAAACAAACTCTGATCCAAACTCAGACACAAACTCTGATCCAAACTCTGACACAAACTCAGACACAAACTCAGACACAAACTCTGATCCAAACTCAGACACAAACTCTGATTGAAACTCTGATCCAAACTCAGACACAAACTCTGATCCAAACTCAGACACAAACTCTGATCCAAACTCAGAGACAAAGTCTGATCCAAACTCAGACACAAACTCTGATCCAAACTCAGACACAAACTCTGATCCTAACTTCTGACACAAACTCTGATCCAAATTCAGACACAAACTCTGATCCAAACTCTGATACAAACTCTGATACAAACTCAGACACAAACTCAGATCCAAACTCTGACACAAACTCTGATACAAATTCTGATACAAATTCTGATACAAACTCAGACACAAACTCAGATCCAAACTCTGATACAAACTCTGATACAAACTCAGACACAAACTCTGATCCAAACTCAGATACAAACTCGGATACAAACTCGGATACAAGTTCTGATACAAACGCGGATCCAAGCTCTGATACTCAGATAAAACTCTGATACACACTCTGATACTCGGATAATAGTCTGATACAAACTCAGATACAAACTTGGAACTATGCTGAATTCTCATGCTTGCTTTTTTAAATAAACATAACTATCATTACGTTTATCGCTATTTTATTCCTATCAAATCAGCCAGAAACAACAGAGATCAGCACCAGTGAGCAAATTCAGATTCTGTAAAGCCACAGCACTGAAGGCAGCTCAGAGTGGACAGTGTCTCTGCTCTGAGCTGGAAGAAAAAAGCTTCATCAACATCTTTCATTAAATAATCCAGAGTTCTTTTGGTGTCTGTAGATGCTCATACACTCAGAAATTTACGGTTTATTTTACAATTTAAAGGCTTCGTGTTTCAAAAATTTTGTTTGGCTCAGTTTACACAGGCGGCATTCCCACCATCAAACCTGTACAACATCACACTGACTGCTCTGACCTGCTTCTGGCTCAGGCCTGGGTTTATTCTTCTTATCTTCTTGTAGTCATTTTGGTCGACCAACTTATTTGAAAATCTTTTAAAACGTTTTACGTCCGCTCCAAAGTTTGAGTCTGCGCCAGCATATCATTGGCAAACAATTAATCCTTGACAACAGGTAGATCCGTAATGCACCAAAATAACAGATCTTATTCAAAACAATATACTTTAGCCATTATTGCAAAACAACATGTAAACAAATATAAAAATAAGTAAATAGCACAAACCTATGCTCAGCGCAACAAGGCCATCTGCTGGATTAAAAGAAAAAGTGCACAAACATAAAAACACCATTCACAGTATCACTTCTTGCTGGTCAGGTTCTACAAAATCCACCTCATCCTCCCGACCCCACCCGACTTCTCAAACATGAAACCTGAGAAGACGTTTTTGACTTTTCTGGATTAAACACATGAAATATATATATATATATATATATATATATATATATATATATATATATATATATATATATATGACATTAAATATAACTCAAAAAATAGTGTTGTAATGATTTCCAGGTCCAAGGAGGATAAAAAATTACAGTTCCCTTCTTTTTATTTAAATAACAGTGAGTTGGCAAATGTAATTAAAGCAAAATACTTGGGTCATATTCTTAGGAATGACTTATGTGATGATGATGATATTCAGCATCAGTGTTGCAAGTTGTATGCTCAAGCGAATATGCTGGCACGCAAATTTTATATGTGTACTAATGATGTTAAAATATCTCTCTTTAGAACTTACTGTACTTCACTGTATACAGCGCATCTTTGGTGTAGCTATAGCAAAGCAAAGATGAATAAGATCAAGGTGGCTTATAATGATGCGCTTAGAATTTTGCTGAAGGCTCAAAGATGGGAAAGTGCAAGTACTGTGTTTGTCACTGCAAATGTGCCCACATTTCAGGCTCTAATGAGGAACCTCATGTATAAATTTATGTGTAGGTTAACTGAGTCAAGAAATGGTATCATGTGTTTGTCCAATATAAAGGAAAGTGACACTCAATACAATTCTGACATATGGAAACACTGGAAAAGCCAATTGTATGTATCTCTAATCTGATTTTTTAATGTAAATATATTGTGTGTGTGTGGGGGGGGGGGGGGGGGGGTGTGAAGGTGTATTATTTTTTTTATGTTTTATAATGTAAGTGTATATGTCTTGTGTGTATAAACTGGACCCTGATTCTGTAAATAAAGTTTATATACGAGGTCTGTGATAAAACTAAAGTACCTTTTTATTTTTTTCAAAAACTATATGGATTTGAATCACGTGCAATTACATCAGCCAACCTTGAACCCTCGTGCGCATGCGTGAGTTTTTTCACGCCTGTAGGTTACGTCATTCGCCTGTGGGCAGGCTTTGAGTGAGGAGTGGTCCACCCCTCCCATTGGAATCCCTTTGTCTGACTTCTTCCTGAGAGACTGGCGCTTTGCTTGATCAAAATTTTTTCAGAACCTGTGAGCAGATCGAAGTGGACACCATTTGAGAAATTCAGCTGGTTTTCTGTGAAAATTTGAACGGCTGATGAGAGATTATGGACTGTTGCTGTCGCTTTATGGACTGCCCACGGAGCGGGACGTCGCGATGCGCCCTGAGCCGCCGCTGTCTGCCTGTTTCGAGCTGAAAACCTCCAAATTTCAGGAGAGGTCGGGATCAGCAGTTTATCCGGACATTCCACTGTTAAAGGAGATTTTATTAATGAAAGACGTGCGGTCCGCGCGTCGGGACGCAGCCGGCGCGGTGCGGCGGCACAGGAAAAACACCTCCGTGTTGATAACCATTTGTAAAAACCAGGCGGCTTTTGGTGGCTTTCAGTTGAGTGAGTATCTGAGAAATTGTTTAACAGCTGGACATGTTCCAACTTGTCCTTAAAGCTTCCAACGGAGGTGTTTGTCCCGTGGCGGCGCGCAACGCCGGCTGTGTCCCGACGCGCGGACCGCACGTCTTTCATTACAAAATCTCCTTTAACAGTGGAATGTCCGGATAAACTGCTGATCCTGAGCTCTTCTGAAAAGTTCTCTGTTCTGTCACGACATCCTGGATCAACAGAGGCTTAAATTTGGAGGTTTTCAGCTTGAAACAGTTGGCTGACGACGGCGCCTCGGAGCACGGCGCGACGTCCCGCTCCGTGGGAAGTCCTTAAAGCGACAGCAACAGTCCATAATCTCTCATCAGCCGTTAAAATTTTCACAGAAAACCAGCTGAATTTCTCGAATGATGTCCACATGGATGTGCCTCACAGGTTCTGAAAAAATTTTGATCAAGCAAAGCGCCAGTCTCTCAGGAAGAAGTCAGACAAAGGAATTCTGACGGGAGGGGTGGACCACTCCTCACTCAAAGCCTGCCCACAGGCAAATGACGCCACCGACAGGCGTGAAAAAACTCTTGCATGCGCACGAGGGTTCAAGCTTGTCTGATGTAATCACACCTGATTCAAATCCATATAGTTTTGAAAAAAATAAAAAGGGTACGTTAGTTTTATCCACAGACCTCATATATAATATATCAATCAATCAAATCAACTTTTTTTCTTATAACGCGCAAATCACAACAAACAGTGCCCCAAGGCCCTCCATATTGTAAGCAAGGCAACAATAATTATGAAAAACCCCAACGGTCAAAACGACCCCCTATGAGCAAGCACTTGGCAACAGTGGGAAGGAAAAACTCCCTTTTAACAGGGAAGAGAAAGCTCCAGCAGAACCAGGCTCAGGGAGGGGCAGTCTTCTGCTGAGACTGGTTGGGGATGAGGGAAACAACAGGGAAAAGACATGCCGTGAAGGGGGGCAGAGATCAGATCACTAATGATTAAATGCAGAGTGATGCATACGGAGCAAAAAGAGAAAGAAACAGGCATCATGGGAACACCCCACAAATCTACGTCTAAGCAGCATAACCAAGGGATGGTCCAGGGTCACCCGATCCAGCCCTAACTATAAGCCTTAGCGAAAAGGAAAGTTTTAAGCCTAATCTTAAAAGTAGAGAGGGTATCTGTCTCCCTGATCTGAATTGGGAGCTGGTTCCACAGGAGAGGAGCCTGAAAGCTGAAGGCTCTGCCTCCCATTCTACTCTTACAAACCCTAGGAACTACAAGTAAGCCCGCAGTCTGAGAGCGAAGCGCTCTAATGGGGTAATATGGTACTACGAGGTCCCTAAGATAAGATGGGACCTGATTATTCAAAACCTTATAAGTAAGAAGAAGAATTTTAAATTCTATTCTAGAATTAACAGGAAGCCAATGAAGAGAGGCCAACACGGGTGAGATATGCTCTCTCCTGCTAGTCCCCGTCAGTACTCTAGCTGCAGCATTCTGAACCAACTGAAGGCTTTTTAGGGATCTTTTAGGACAACCTGATAATAATGAATTACAATAGTCCAGCCTAGAGGAAATAAATGCATGAATTAGTTTTTCAGCATCACTCTGAGACAAGACCTTTCTGATTTTAGAGATATTGCGTAAATGCAAAAAGGCAGTCCTACATATTTGTTTAATATGCGCTTTGAATGACATATCCTGATCAAAAATGACTCCAAGATTTCTCACAGTATTACTAGAGATCAGGGAAATGCCATCCAGAGTAACGATCTGGTTAGACACCATGCTCTAAGATTTGTGGGGCCAAGTACAATAACTTCAGTTTTATCTGAGTTTAAAAGCAGGAAATTAGAGGTCATCCATGTCTTTATGTCTGTAAGACAATCCTGCAGTTTAGCTAATTGGTGTGTATCCTCTGGCTTCATGGATAGATAAAGCTGGGTATCATCTGCGTAACAATGAAAATTTAAGCAATACCGTCTAATAATACTGCCTAAGGGAAGCATGTATAAAGTGAATAAAATTGGTCCTAGCACAGAACCTTGTGGAACTCCATAATTAACTTTAGTCTGTGAAGAAGATTCCCCATTTCCATGAACAAACTGTAATCTATTAGACAAATATGATTCAAACCACCGCAGCGCAGTGCCTTTAATACCTATGACATGCTCTAATCTCTGTAATAAAATTTTATGGTCAACAGTATCAAAAGCAGCACTGAGGTCCAACAGAACAAGCACAGAGATAAGTCCACTGTCCGAAGCCATAAGAAGATCATTTGTAACCTTCACTAATGCTGTTTCTGTACTATGATGAATTCTAAAACCTGACTGAAACTCTTCAAATAGACCATTCCTCTGCAGGTGATCAGTTAGCTGTTTTACAACTACCCTCTCAAGAATCTTTGAGAGAAAAGGAAGGTTGGAAATTGGCCTATAATTAGCTAAGATAGCTGGATCAAGTGATGGCTTTTTAAGTAATGGTTTAATTACTGCCACCTTAAAGGCCTGTGGTACTAACCAACTAACAAAGATAGATTGATCATATTTAAGATTGAAGCATTAAATAATGGTAGGACTTCCTTGAGCAGCCTGGCAGGAATGGGGTCCAATAAACATGCGATGGTTTGGACGAAGCAACCAATGAAATAACTCAGACAGAACAACCGGAGAGAAAGAGTCTAACCAAATACCGGCATCACTGAAAGCAGCCAAAGATAACGATACATCTTTGGGATTGTTATGAGTAATTTTTTCTCTAATAGTCAAAATTTTGTTAGCAAAGAAAGTCATGAAGTCATTACTAGTTAAAGTTAATGGAATACTCAGCTCAACAGAGCTCTGACTCTTTGTCAGCCTAGCTACAGTGCTGAAAAGAAACCTGAGGGTATTCTTATTTTCTCAATTAGTGATGAGTAGAAAGATGTCCTAGCTTTACGGAGGGCTTTTTTATAGAGCAACAAACTCTTTTTCCAGGCTAAGTGAGAGCTTCTAAGTTAGTAAGACGCCATTTCCTCTCCACTTACGGGTTATCTGCTTTAAGCTACGAGTTTGTGAGTTATACCACGGAGTCAGACACTTCTGATTTAAAGCTCTCTTTTTTCAGAGGAGCTACAGCATCCAAAGTTGTCTTCAAAGAGGATGTAAAACTATTGACGAGATACTCTAACTCCCTTACAGAGTTTAGGTAGCCTACTCTGCTCTGTGTTGGTATATGACATTAGAGAACATAACAAAGGAATCATATCCTTAACCTAGTTACAGCGCTTTCTGAAAGACTTCTAGTGTAATGAAACTTATTCCCCACTGCAGGGTAGTCCATCAGGGTAAATGTAAATGTTATTAAAAAATGATCAGACAGAAGGGAGTTTTCAGGGAATACTGTTAAATCTTCTATTTCCATACCATAAGTCAGAACAAGATCTAAGATATGATTAAGTGGTGGGTGGACTCATTTACTTTTTGAGCAAAGCCGATAGAGTCCAATAATAGACCAAATGCAGTGCTGAGGCTGTCATTCTCAGCATCTGTGTGGATATTAAAATCGCCCACTATAATTATCTTATCTGAGCTAAGCACTAAGTCAGACAAAAGGTCTGAAAATTCACAGAGAAACTCATAGTAACGACCAGGTGGACGATAGATAATAACAAATAAAACTGGTTTTTGGGACTTCCAATTTGGATGGACAAGACTAAGAGACAAGCTTTCAAATGAATTAAAGCTCTGTCTAGGTTTCTGATTAATTAATAAGCTGGAATGGAAGATTGCTGCTAATCCTCCGCCACGGCCCGTGCTACGAGCATTCTGACAGTTAGTGTGACTCGGGGGTGTTGACTCATTTAAACTAACATATTCATCCTGCTGTAACCAGGTTTCTGTTAGGCAGAATAAATCAATACGTTGATCAATTATTATATCATTTACCAACAGGGACTTAGAAGAGAGAGACCTAATGTTTAATAGACCACATTTACTGTTTTAGTCTGTGGTGCAATTGAAGGTGCTATATTATTTTTTCTTTTTGAATTTTTATGCTTAAATAGATTTTTGCTGGTTATTGGTGGTCGGGGAGCAGGCACCGTCTCTACGGGGATGGGGTAATGAGGGGATGGCAGGGGGAGAGAAGCTGCAGAGAGGTGTATAAGACCACAGCTCTGACTCCTGGTCCCAACGCTGGACAGTCACAGTTTGGAGGATCCAAGAAAATTGGCCAGATTTCTAGAAATGAGAACTGCTCCATCTAAAGGGGGATGGATGCCGTCTCTCCTAACAAGACCAGGTTTTCCCCAGAAGCTTTGCCAATTATCAATGAAGCCCACCTCATTTTTTGGACACACTCAGACAGCCAGCAATTCAAGGAGAACATGCGGCTAAAACATGTCACTCCCGGTCTGATTGGGGAGGGGCCCAGAGAAAACTACAGAGTCCGACATTGTTTTTGCAAAGTTACACACCGATTTAATGTTAATTTTAGTGACCTCCGATTGGCGTAACCGAGTGTCATTACTGCCAACGTGAATTACAATCTTACCAAATTTACGCTTAGCCTTAGCCAGCAGTTTCAAATGTCCTTCGATGTCGCCTGCTCTGGCCCCCGAAGACAATGGACATGGTGCTGGTGTCGCTAACTTCACATTTCTCAAAACAGAGTCGCCAATAGCCAGAGTTTGATCCTCGGTGAGTGTATCGTCGAGTGGGGAAAAACGGTTAGAGATGTGAACGGGTTGACGGTGTACACGGGGCTTCTGTTTAGGGCTACGCTTCCTCCTCACAGTCACCCAGTCAGCCTGCTTTCCCGACTGCCCGGGATCTGCCAGGGGGGAAGTAGCGGCGGCTAAGCTACCTTGGTCCGCACCGACTACAGGGGCCTGGCTAGCTGTAGAATTTTCCACGGTGCGGAGCCGAGTCTCCAATTTGCCCAGCCTGGCCTCCAAAGCTACGAATAAGCTGCACTTATTACAAGTACCGTTACTGCTAAAGGAGGCCGAGGAATAACTAAACATTTCACACCCAGAGCAGAAAAGTGCGGGAGAGACAGGAGAAGCCGTCATGCTAAATCGGCTAAGAGCTAGTAGCTACGCAACCTAGCGGATTCCTAAAAACACACAAAGTGAATAATGTGTAAATAATTTAAAGGTGATTCAGCAGAAGGAGTGCCCCAATCAAGGCACCAACAGGCCATGAAGCAGCACAGGCAACGCACGACAACAGCGAACGCACGACAACAGTGCTAAAAGAGAAAAAATAAAAAATAAAAAATAAAAACGAAAGCGTTAGCAAGCTAGTTAGCTTGCCAACGCTGATGAAGTTAGCAGATAAAAGTGCTATATATATATATACATACACTCAACAAAAATATAAATGCAACACTTTTGGTTTTGCTCCCATTTTATATGAGATGAACTCAAAGATCTAAAACTTTTTCCACATACACAATATCACCATTTCCCTCAAATATTGTTCACAAACCAGTCTAATCTGTGATAGTGATCACTTCTCCTTTGCTGAGATAATCCATCCCACCTCACAGGTGTGCCATATCAAGATGCTGATTAGACACCATGATTAGTGCACAGGTGTGGCCTTAGACTGCCCACAATAAAAGGCCACTCTGAAAGGTGCAGTTTTATCACACAGCACAATGCCACAGATGTCGCAAGATTTGAGGGAGCGTGCAATTGGCATGCTGACAGCAGGAATGTCAACCAGAGCTGTTGCTCGTGTATTGAATGTTCATTTCTCTACCATAAGCCGTCTCCAAAGGCGTTTCAGAGAATTTGGCAGTACATCCAACCAGCCTCACAACCGCAGACCACGTGTAACCACACCAGCCCAGGACCTCCACATCCAGCATGTTCACCTCCAAGATCGTCTGAGACCAGCCACTCGGACAGCTGCTGAAACAATCGGTTTGCATAACCAAAGAATTTCTGCACAAACTGTCAGAAACCGTCTCAGGGAAGCTCATCTGCATGCTCGTCATCCTCATCGGGGTCTCGACCTGACTCCAGTTCATCGTCGTAACCGACTTGAGTGGACAAATGCTCACATTCGTTGGCGTTTGGCACGTTGGAGAGGTGTTCTCTTCACGGATGAATCCCGGTTCACACTGTCCAGGGCAGATGGCAGACAGTGTGTGTGGCGTCGTTTGGATGAGCGGTTTTCTGATGTCAGTGTTGTGGATCGAGTGGCCCATGGTGGCGGTGGGGTTATGGTATGGGCAGGCGTCTGTTATGGACGAAGAACACAGGTGCATTTTATTGATGGCATTTTGAATGCACAGAGATACCGTGATGAGATCCTGAGGCCCATTGTTGTGCCATACATCCAAGAACATCACCTCATGTTGCAGCAGGATAATGCACGGCCCCATGTTGCAAGGATCTGTACACAATTCTTGGAAGCTGAAAATGTCCCAGTTGTTGCATGGCCGGCATACTCACCGACATGTCACCCATTGAGCATGTTTGGGATGCTCTGGACCGGCGTATACGACAGCGTGTACCAGTTCCTGCCAATATCCAGCAACTTCACACAGCCATTGAAGAGGAGTGGACCAACATTCCACAGGCCACAATTGACAACCTGATCAACTCTATGTGAAGGAGATGTGTTGCACTGCATGAGGCAAATGGTGGTCACACCAGATACTGACTGGTATCCCCCCCAATAAAACAAAACTGCACCTTTCAGAGTGGCCTTTTATTGTGGACAGTCTAAGGCACACCTGTGCACTAATCATGGTGTCTAATCAGCATCTTGATATGGCACACCTGTGAGGTGGGATGGATTATCTCAGCAAAGGAGAAGTGCTCACTATCACAGATTTAGACTGGTTTGTGAACAATATTTGAGGGAAATGGTGATATTGTGTATGTGGAAAAAGTTTTAGATCTTTGAGTTCATCTCATACAAAATGGGAGCAAAACCAAAAGTGTTGCGTTTATATTTTTGTTGACTATACATATAAATTAGTGACACCCTTTAAGTTTGGTTCTAGTTCTGGTGTAATTGTATTGTTTGCAGTTTTTTTCATATTGAACTATATTTTTATATAAGCTGTCACACATCAGAGACTTTCTGTTAGTTTTTTGATGAATGAGTGCTGAAATAAAATTGTTACACTTCACAGCAAACGTCTGAATGCTGGTGGACAGAAAGGGTTTGTTCAGCGTGGGACTGGCTCGCAGGACCTGTTGACAAAAATCCAAAACTGTACAGTTGTGAAGGTTCTGGTCCACTCGGTGAGTCGTCTGCGCGCCGGCACCGTCTTTGGTCACATTCGCTCCCGGTGCTGTGCAGATTTCATGCTTGCTCCGTTCTGACGGTTCTGCTTACTGGAAATGGTTCTGGTCCAGTCTCTGGTTTTTCCTGCTGCATCTGGTGCTGGTTCCCTGCAGGTGATGATTGACAGATGGTTCTCTGGGTAAAGGTCACCTCCTCCTCCTCCACCGCTTCACCTCCACTCTTGGATGGACCTCATTCTTATGAAGAAATGGGGTTACGGTCCAGAGGTTAAAGCAGCGGGTTTGAGACCAGAGGATCTTTGGTTTGATTCCAGACGGCAAACAGTCTGAGGTGCTGCTGGTGTGCAGCTGAGCACTGACACCAGCTGGTGGATGTGACAGATCTTCTGAGAGAAAGTGTCATTCAAAACAGTTTTTAATAAAGAAAACAAAGTGACTGTTCTAAATCTTATAATAACTGCTGGTGTGTGTCACATGAAGGTTTCAGACTATCAGCAGTCTCTGAGCCGATCTGCTCCAAACATGGCACGCAGGTTCAGCTGCATGTTGTTGGGTCCATGCCTGAATTAGGTTCCGAGCACGTCAGAACTCTGAAAGTTATTGGGGTCGGAAAAATACATGTCCTTCCAAAAGTGAGTTTTCCCTTTTGTGCTTCTACAGTTGACAGTCAAAATACAAACTTCTGTGTAAATGTGGGCTGTTTATCCACAGGATCACGAGTGTCCATCTCTCACAAGTGCACCAAACATTTCAACTTTCTGCATTTTAAAAATCACAGATTTTTTTTTTTAAACAAAAACTGTCCAGTCTTCACTGGTAACTTTTTTACAGAACACTGGCTAACCCTGATCACAAGTTTCTCCTCGTAAATATGAAAAGGCCTGTTTTTTTAATCATAAACTGACAAAGGGCAGGTTTTTTTTTTTTGTGAAACCTTTTGATCTTTGGTGTTAAATTGAACACTTTGGTCAAACGGTCGTCAGGTGAACTGTGTGAAAATGAGGTGAGGAGCAAACAGGTGTGTGTGCAGTGAGCCTGCAGCGTGTACACTGACGGGCAGGAACAGAGCCGCCGGCGGTCGGCGTGTGTGCAGAACAACAAGGCCTGGCTGACTCTGAGGGTGTTGTTCCTGAGCACACACTCCTCGGGCCAAACTCAGTTTGTCTGCTGCTCGTTCTCACAGTGCAGAGACACTGCCGTTGAATGCCGCGGAACTATGAAAGAACAAAACCATAGTGACCTCTTCACGCCCAGCAGCTGGTTGACTTTTGCACACGCTCGCTAAACTAAAGTGCCCTCAGTGGCCACCGACCGCCTCTTCACTGTCTGTGCTTCACTGTGTAGGACCCCAGACAGTCCACGGGCCAAGCACGTTTTCAGGACCACCTCAGGGGACTCAACAACAATCCAGCCTTAGTGTACCATGACCTACACAAATGTATGGTGGCCATCCAGGGTGGTAGCAATGAAGAATTACACAAGGGTCAATAATTAACAAGAGTCATCAGGAGATGACATGCCCCCCCCAACACCGGTCCCCACAAATCAGAAATACGTGTCAGGGATCATCCAAGTACACAGGTATGCTAAATATAAATGAAATTGGTCAAGTGGTTCTTGAGATATGCTAACAACAGACAGACATAACAACAGACAGACAGACGAACATGCTGATTGCTATATCCCCCGTATTTCATACCAGGGGCCTAAAAATGGTCCAATCATACTGAAAACTAAATTCAATTTATTTATATAGCACATTAAAACACAGCTGCAGCTGACCAAAGTGCTTCACAATAATAGCAATACAAAAGTGTAAAATATTAAAGGGAAATAAATAAATAAATAAATAATCTAAAAATACAGAGCAAAATAGCAGAGCAAACTACACCACATTATTTAACATAAATATTCTGCGACTGAATGTTATCAAGCTATGGGATAAAAACAGCAAGAATGGTGAGAAAAGTCTGAGCTTTGAGCTAATCAGGTTTGAAGAAGGAATAGTTTGCACCATCTGTCATGCTCAGTTATCATGTTACAGGGTAACATATGTCACATGTCATACAATCCAATAGACATCGACCTTGTTTGACCTTTACTTTGGACATCAAACATTCAACACAGTCAAAACCTTTTCATTTATTAATCCTATTAATTCAACCAATAAGTTGCACCATGTTTTACCAAAATTGGGGCAACTTTAACCTTTGACCCATTTACAAACTAAAAGGGACTATTTTTGCTGTTTTTGTTCCAGACCTTTCAGTCATAGTCCAAAGTACACCTTTTTGGAATCAGAAAAATTGTGTGTCAAAAATTTTAATATGGTTGGAGCATTTTTAAATGTTGACCCCGACCTGACTACAGCTGCCACACTGGATGGCCACCATACATTTGTGTCAGTCATAGTCCCCTGAGTCTGGATTGTTGTTGAGTCCACTTCTGATGGGCTTCGGGCTCAAGGACTATAAAGCACTGCTGGTCCAGAGCAGATTCTCACTCACAGTGCTAAACCTGGAACCAAGCACCATGAAATCCTCAGAGCCACAAGAACCACAGACGACGAGAACAGATTCACAGGACCAAACCCACCCGGCCAAACAAACACAAACCCAGAACACTGAGAGGTCCAGAGAGCCGCAGTCAACACTGGTGCTTTCATATCAAAGGTCTGGGGTCAGAGGTCAGAGTCCAGACCAAACACATCTGCTTGCATTTTTTCTTGTGGATTTTGTCCATGAAGCAGGATTTGGCAGCAGCAGCAGCGTCTCACCTAACTGGTCAGCGAGGTGTTTTCCTTTCTCTGGAGGGACGATTCGCTCCTCGTCCATGTCACACTTGTTGCCCACCATGATGACCTGGGCATTGTCCCACGAATATGTCTTAATCTGGGTGGCCCTGAAAACGCACACAGCAACACAGGTTTTAGCCTGGACTCAGGTCCTCCAATAGGACATCAGCTTCTCTCCAACCACCTACCAGTCCTGGACGGCACTGAAGGACTCCTCGTTGGTGATGTCATACATAAGGATGAAGCCCATGGCGCCGCGGTAATAGGCCGTGGTGATGGTGCGGTAACGCTCCTGCCCCGCCGTGTCCTGGACACAACAGCACAAAGACGTAACGATCACATCAACTTTACTTATTTTTCTATATATTTTTTAAAAAACACTGACAACATGGAGACGTTGCGTGTATCATGTACAGACAGCTGATCATGTAAGTGCCGCCCTCCTGTCAGGAAGCACAACTGGACTGTGGACAGAGTGCAAAGTCTAGAATCAGAGTCATAATTTAAGCTTTTCACATGATTGATCATAATACGAGTATATTATTAGACCAAATGGAAAGGTTTGGTATTCGGGGGAGTGGGCTGAGCAGCTACCTAAGAAACAGGAAACAGTACATACAAATGGGTGAGCACAAGTCACACTACATGGATATCACTTGTGGGGTACCACAGGGGTCAATATTAGGACCTAAGCTGTTTATTTTATACATAAATGATATATGTAATGTGTCGAAGTTATTGAGATTTGTATTGTTTGCAGATGATACAAATATTTTAGTTCTGGGGAGAGCTTGCAGCAGATTTTCGAGCTAATCACAACAAAAATGAATAAATTAAAATTATGGTTTGACAAAAATGAATTATCACTGAATTTAGAGAAAACAAAGATGATCATGTTTGAAAGAAATTATACAAATGTTCAAGTAGGGCTGATTATAAACAACACACATAGAGAGAGTAGAGCAAAATAAATGTCTTGGAGTGATCATAGACAGCAAAATCAGGTCAAAACTGACAAAATGCACCGCAATTCTGGGGAAGACTATAAAGTCTTGCACAGACTCTACTGTTCATTAATTTTACCATATCTGTCTTATTGTGTGGAAGTTTGGGGAAACAAGTACAAACGCACCCTGCAGCCACTATGGAGACGACAGAAAAGAGCAATAAGGATAATAAATAAAGTGGGATAGAGAGAACGCACCAAACCACTATTTTTAAAATCAAACATCTTGAGGTTTATGGATTTGGTAAAATTTAAAACATCACAAATCATGTACAAAACCAGAAACAATTTACTTACTGCCGAAAAATATAGAAAATCCATTAATGGAAAGAGAAGGTGGCTATAATTAGATTCGATTAGATTAGACAGAACTTTATTGGTCCCTTGGGAAGACAACTGAGGTTCCAGCAACATTGTATAGCAGCACACAGGGTAAGAAGCACACAGAGTATCAAAAGTGAAAGTAAAAAAGAAAAACAGACATACTGATCAATACTGGTTTACTGGCTCCTACTGTTCCTCTCCTTCCTGTCCTCTGTCTTCCTGTTGCCCCTCCCCCTGAGTGAGGAGTTGTACAGTCTGATGGCACGAGGGACAAAATAATTTTTCAGTCTGTTTTCAGTCCAGGGCCTCAACTTTACCTAAATTCTGGGTCTTTCAGTGAAGTTTAGGGTTAGTGGCCGGCGATCACTTTAGTATTTCTTCTGTTTTTCTTGTTGTTTAATGCTGACAAATTATACTGTATTTGTTGTCTTTATGATGGCTGATTCTGTTTTTTCTCTGTTTGAGGTGCAGCTCCATCCAGAGATGGGTGTGGTGTCTGTTCCAGAAACTGTCCTGTGCACCAACAGCATTTCTTGTATGTTTGTTTTGTGAATTGTTTTGTAATTTGTGTCTGTATCATGACCTAAGCAGAGGGTCACCCCTTTGAGTCTGGTCTGCTTGAGGTTTCTTCCCCAGAGGGAGTTTTTCTTACCACTGTTGCTCTGGGGGTTAGTAAGGTTAGACCTTACTTGTGTGAAGCTCCTTCAGGCAACTCTGTTGTGATTTGGTGCTATAGGGTTAGGGTTAGCCCTATAAATGAAAATAAATTGAAATAAATTGAAATTGAAATCTGTTGGTCCTGCACTTGGGAAGGAGCAGTCTGTGGCTGAAGAGGCTCCTCTGGTTGCTGATGACGGTGTGCAGAGGCTGACTGGCATCGTCCATAATGTCCAGCAGTTTCTCCAGTGCTCTCTTCTCTGCCACCGTCACCAGAGAGTCCAGCTACATGTCAACCACAGTCTGGTCCACCGGCCAAACACCACTATCAGCCTCTAAATTGTGTGTGTGTGTGTGTGTGTGTGTGTGTGTGTGTGTGTGTGTGTGTGTGTGTGTGTGTGTGTGTGTGTGTGTGTGTGTGTGTGTGTGTGTGTGTGTGTGTGTGTGTGTGTGTGTGTGTGTGACATATCATTGAGGGTTAGGAGTTCGGTCAATTTCCACAGAAGGCTGAATTTTTATGATGTGATGTGTTTGGATACATGTTTTTCCGCACACTGCACACATGGTTTTGCACACTGTACGTGTGTTTTTCTGCACACGCTTTTTTCCACACTGTGTGTTTTTTTGCACACTGCACATATGTTTTTCCGCACTCTGCCCGTTTTTCTGCACACTGCACGTGTTTTTAAGCACACTGTACATATGTTTTTCCCCACACTGCACACATGTTTTTGCACACTGTACGTGTGTTTTTCTGCACACGCTTTTTTCCACACTGTGTGTTTTTTTGCACACTGCACATATGTTTTTCCGCACTCTGCCCGTTTTTCTGCACACTGCACGTGTTTTTAAGCACACTGTACATATGTTTTTCCCCACACTGCACACATGTTTTTGCACACTGTACGTGTGTTTTTCTGCACACGCTTTTTTCCACACTGTGTGTTTTTTTGCACACTGCACATATGTTTTTCCGCACTCTGCCCGTTTTTCTGCACACTGCACGTGTTTTTAAGCACACTGTACATATGTTTTTCCCCACACTGCACGCATGTTTTTTTTTTTTTGCACACTGCACATATGTTTTTCCACATACTGCACGTGTTTTCTGCACACTGCACATACAGTAGTGTTCAGAATAATAGTAGTGCTATGTGACTAAAAAGATTAATCCAGGTTTGAGTATATTTCTTATTGTTACATGGGAAACAAGGTACCAGAAGATTCAGTAGATTCTCACATATCCAACAAGACCAAGCATTCATGATATGCACACTCTTAAGGCTATGAAATTGGGCTATTAGTAAAAAAAGTAGAAAAGGGGGTGTTCACAATAATAGTAGCATCTGCTGTTGATGCTACAAACTCAAAACTATTATGTTCAAACTGCTTTTTTATCAATCCTGTGAATCACTAAACTAGTATTTAGTTGTATAACCACAGTTTTTCATGATTTCTTCACATCTGCGAGGCATTAATTTTGCTGGCTTGGAACCAAGATTTTGCTGGTTTACTAGTGTGCTTGGGGTCATTGTCTTGTTGAAACACCCATTTCAAGGGCATGTCCTCTTCAGCATAAGGCAACATGACCTCTTCAAGTATTTTGACATATCCAAACTGATCCATGATACCTGGTATGCGATATATAGGTCCAACACCATAGTAGGAGAAACATGCCCATATCATGATGCTTGCACCACCATGCTTCACTGTCTTCACTGTGAACTGTGGCTTGAATTCAGAGTTTGGGGGTCGTCTCACAAACTGTCTGCGGCCCTTGGACCCAAAAAGAACAATTTTACAGGTAACTCCAGACTGTCTTTGATCATCCTGGAGCTGATCAATGGGTGAGCCTTTGCCATTCTGGTTATTCTTCTATCCATTTTGATGGTTGTTTTCTGTTTTCTTCCACGCATCTCTGGTTTTTTTGTCCATTTTAAAGCATTGGAGATCATTGTAGATGAACAGCCTATAATTTTTTGCACCTGCGTATAGGTTTTCCCCTCTCCAATCAACTTTTTAATCAAACTACGCTGTTCTTCTGAACAATGTCTTGAACGTCCCATTTTCCTCAGGCTTTCAAAGAGAAAAGCATGTTCAACAGGTGCTGGCTTCATCCTTAAATAGGGGACACCTGATTCACACCTGTTTGTTCCACAAAATTGACGACCTCACTGACTGAATGCCACACTACTACTATTATTGTGAACACCCCCTTTTCTACTTTTTTTACTAATAGCCCAATTTCATAGCCTTAAGAGTGTGCATATCATGAATGCTTGGTCTTGTTGGATTTGTGAGAATCTACTGAATCTACTGGTACCTTGTTTCCCATGTAACAATAAGAAATATACTCAAAACCTGGATTAATCTTTTTAGTCACATAGCACTACTATTATTCTGAACACTACTGTATATTTCTCCGCACACTGCACACGTGGTTTTTTCCGCACACTGCACGCGTGTTTTTCCGCACACTGTACATATGTTTCTCCGCACACTGCACACGTGTTTCTTTTTTTTTTGCACACTGTACATGTTTTTCCGCACACTGTACATATGTTTCTCCGCATACTGCATGTGTGGTTTTTTGCACACTGTACATATGTTTCTCCGCATACTGCATGTGTGGTTTTTTGCACACTGTACATATGTTTCTCCGCATACTGCATGCGTGGTTTTTTGCACACTGTACATATGTTTCTCCGCATACTGCATGCGTGGTTTTTTGCACACTGCACGCATGTTCTTCCGCACACTGTACTTATGTTTTTCCACACACTGCATGCGTTTTTCCACACACTGTACATGTTTTTCCCCACACTGCACGTGTGGTTTTCTTGCACACTGTACGTGTTTTTCCGCACACTGCACGCTTTTTTCTTTACTCACTGTACATATGTTTCTCCGCACACTGCACGCATGTTCTTCCGCACACTGTACTTATGTTTTTCCACACACTGCATGCGTTTTTCCACACACTGTACATATGTTTTTCCACACACTGTACATATGTTTTTACACACACTGCACGTGTTTTTCCACACACTGCACGTGTTTTTCCACACACTGCACGTTTTTTCCCGCACACTGTACATATGTTTTTCCGCACTAGGTTTGGGTATCAAGAACTGGTTCTTTTCAGGTATCGTTAAGAAATGATTCGATCCACCAACATCAACAGCCTTTTTGCTTAACGATTCCCTTATCGGTTCTTCAGAGCAACCGTTGTTTTGGGGGTGTTTGTCGGGAAAATGATCGTGTCTCTATGTTGATTACAGAACCCCTGCAGGGTCAATCAACCGTTTCTGCAGCGCGGCCCTTCTTTGAAGCTTGAAGCAATGAAGCATTGATCTGACCAACTGCTTCGTGGTTCTTTGTTTTATTTCGCGTTATCTTAATTTTTCCCTGCTAACACCCCAAAGAGCACATGTCTGTGAGTAATATTTACCTTTTTTATGTTAAACCAACCTGTTATGTTCCTCTGAAACAGTTGATAGATGTATTTTATAACTTAAAAATGGGACCAATGCTAATGTGTTAGCATGTCTATGGCGTCTTCAGTGTTAAAGTTAGCATTAAGCTGTTCACATCTCAGCACATATGTGTGCATTTGTTTTATATACTCAACAAAAATATAAACGCAACACTTTTGGTTTTGCTCCCATTTTGTATGAGATGAACTCAAAGATCTAAAACTTTTTCCACATACACAATATCACCATTTCCCTCAAATATTGTTCACAAACCAGTCTAAATCTGTGATAGTGAGCACTTCTCCTTTGCTGAGATAATCCATCCCACCTCACAGGTGTGCCATATCAAGATGCTGATTAGACACCATGATTAGTGCACAGGTGTGCCTTAGACTGCCCACAATAAAAGGCCACTCTGAAAGGTGCAGTTTTGTTTTATTGGGGGGGGATACCAGTCAGTATCTGGTGTGACCACCATTTGCCTCATGCAGTGCAACACATCTCCTTTGCATAGAGTTGATCAGGTTGTCAATTGTGGCCTGTGGAATGTTGATCCACTCCTCTTCAATGGCTGTGCGAAGTTGCAACGACGAACTGGAGTCAGGTCGAGACCCCGATGACGATGACGAGCATGCAGATGAGCTTCCCTGAGACAGTTTCTGACAGTTTGTGCAGAAATTCTTTGGTTATGCAAACCGATTGTTTCAGCAGCTGTCCGAGTGGCTGGTCTCAGACGATCTTGGAGGTGAACATGCTGGATGTGGAGGTCCTGGGCTGGTGTGGTTACACGTGGTCTGCGGTTGTGAGACTGGTTGGATGTACTGCCAAATTCTCTGAAACGCCTTTGGAGACGGCTTATGGTAGAGAAATGAACATTCAATACACGAGCAACAGGTCTGGTTGACATTCCTGCTGTCAGCATGCCAACTGCACGCTCCCTCAAATCTTGCAACATCTGTGGCATTGTGCTGTGTGATAAAACTGCACCTTTCAGAGTGGCCTTTTATTGTGGGCAGTCTAAGGCACACCTGTGCACTAATCATGGTGTCTAATCAGCATCTTGATATGGCACACCTGTGAGGTGGGATGGATTATCTCAGCAAAGGAGAAGTGCTCAATATCACAGATTTAGTCTGGTTTGTGAACAATATTTGAGGGAAATGGTGATATTGTGTATGTGGAAAAAGTTTTAGATCTTTGAGTTCATCTCATACAAAATGGGAGCAAAACCAAAAGTGTTGCGTTTATATTTTTGTTGAGTGTATATAATAATTAATGGCTCAGTGTTAGTTGTCATAAAAGAATCAAATGTATTACAAATTGTAATGTTTTTTAAATGTATTTTGTTTATATATTAATAATAATAATAATAATAATAATAATAGTACCAACAACAACAATAATAGTAATAATAACTAATAATGACACAATTTTAGAGAAAGAGACAAAAAGAACCTGCTAAAACAAAACACAACAGAAAAGATAAAACCAACTAACAATGAACATAAATAAATAAATAAACATAGAAATAAATAAGTGTTTCCTGTGAACACCTAGTGACTCTTCCACCTTCACTTCATCCCTGTTTTATTTAAGTTTAATGACAGTTTGTTTTGTCAAACCATATTTTCAAAGTGTTAATTTATTCAGTTATTTCCTCCAGAACTATCTGCCAAACTAGAAAACTGCTGCATCCTATAAGAGCAGAATACTACTGGAATGAATTTGAATAAGGAACGTTGGGGGTTTTGTTTCTCACTAAATGGATGCTGCACTCACTGCAGTTTATCATCTGGAATAGTCAATGTCAATGTCAAATTTATTTATATAGCACATTTAATACAGAAAAACTGCCCAAAGTGCTGGACACACCAAAAAAAAAAAATAAATAAATAAATAAATAAATAAATAATAATAAAAACACAGCAGGAACAAAATGGCTAAAATGATAATCACAACCAAATCAGGAATCGGCTAGCTTGAGTCAAAAGCCAGAGCAAACAAATGAGTTTTTAACCAAGACTTGAAGATGTTTAAAGACGGGGCCATACGGACATTCAAAGGAAGCCTGTTCCAGAGTCTCGGAGCCGCCACTGAAAATGCACGGTCTCCTCTGGTTTTAAGCCGGGATCTCGGCACTTCCAGAGTCAGCCGATTGGCCGATCTCATGTTTCTACCTGGAGCATGAACCGACAGAAGCTCGGAGAGGTAAGAGGGAGCCAATCCATTTAAAAATAGTCCCAGATTGCATTTCAGAGCTTCTAGAATTCAAACATTTTCGTGTTGGGGGGTAGTTTTAGGTTTCGGCTTTTTTTGTTTTTTACCACTTTCATCCGTGAATATCAAATCAAATCAAACCAATTTTATTTATATAGCGCCAAATCACAACAAACAGTTGCCCCAAGGCGCTTTATATTGTAAGGCAAAGCCATACAATAATTACGTAAAAACCCCAACGGTCAAAACGACCCCCTGTGAGCAAGCACTTGGCAACAGTGGGAAGGAAAAACTCCCTTTTAACAGGAAGAAACCTCCAGCAGAACCAGGCTCAGGGAGGGGCAGTCTTCTGCTGGGACTAGTTGGGGCTGGGGGAGAGAACCAGGAAAAAGACATGCTGTGGAGGGGAGCAGAGATCAATCACTAATGATTAAATGCAGAGTGGTGCATACAGAGCAAAAAGAGAAAGAAACACTCAGTGCATCATGGGAACCCCCCAGCAGTCTAAGTCTATAGCAGCATAAGTAAGGGATGGTTCAGGGTCACCTGATCCAGCCCTAACTATAAGCTTTAGCAAAAAGGAAAGTTTTAAGTCTAATCTTAAAAGTAGAGAGGGTGTCTGTCTCCCTGATCTGAATTGGGAGCTGGTTCCACAGGAGAGGAGCCTGAAAGCTGAAGGCTCTGCCTCCCATTCTACTCTTACAAACCCTAGGAACTACAAGTAAGCCTGCAGTCTGAGAGCGAAGTGCTCTATTGGGGTGATATGGTACTACGAGGTCCCTAAGATAAGATGGGACCTGATTATTCAAAACCTTATAAGTAAGAAGAAGAATTTTAAATTCTATTCTAGAATTAACAGGAAGCCAATGAAGAGAGGCCAATATGGGTGAGATATGCTCTCTCCTTCTAGTCCCTGTTAATACTCTAGCTGCAGCATTTTGAATTAACTGAAGGCTTTTCAGGGAACTTTTAGGACAACCTGATAATAATGAATTACAATAGTCCAGCCTAGAGGAAATAAATGCATGAATTAGTTTTTCAGCATCACTCTGAGACAAGACCTTTCTGATTTTAGAGATATTGCGTAAATGCAAAAAAGCAGTCCTACATATTTGTTTAATATGCGCTTTGAATGACATATCCTGATCAAAAATGACTCCAAGATTTCTCACAGTATTACTAGAGGTCAGGGTAATGCCATCCAGAGTAAGGATCTGGTTAGACACCATGTTTTTAAGATTTGTGGGACCAAGTACAATAACCAGTTTTATCTGAGTTTAAAAGCAGGAAATTAGAGGTCATCCATGTCTTTATGTCTGTAAGACAATCCTGCAGTTTAGCTAATTGGTGTGTGTCCTCTGGCTTCATGGATAGATAAAGCTGAGTATCATCTATGTAACAATGAAAATTTAAGCAATGCTGTCTAACAATACTGCCTAAGGGATGTATAAAGTGAATAAAATTGGTCCTAGCACAGAACCTTGTGGAACTCCATAATTAACCTTAGTCTGTGAAGAAGATTCCTCATTTACATGAACAAATTGTAATCTATTAGATAAATATGATTCAAGCCACCGCAGCGCAGTGCCTTTAATACCTATGGCATGCTCTAATCTCTGTAATAAAATTTTTATGGTCAACAGTATCAAAAGCAGCACTGAGGTCTAACAGAACAAGCACAGAGATGAGTCCACTGTCTGAGGCCATAAGAAGATCATTTGTAACCTTCACTGTTTCTGTACTATTATGAATTCTAAAACCTGACTGAAACTCTTCAAATAGACCATTCCTCTGCAGATGATCAGTTAGCTGTTTTACAACTACCCTTTCAAGAATTTTTGAGAGAAAAGGAAGGTTGGAGATTGGCCTATAATTAGCTAAGATAGCTGGGTCAAGTGATGGCTTTTTAAGTAATGGTTTAATTACTGCCACCTTAAAAGCCTGTGGTACATAGCCAACTAACAAAGATAGATTGATCATATTTAAGAACGAAGCATTAATTAATGGTAGGGCTTCCTTGAGCAGCCTGGTAGGAATGAGGTCTAATAGACATGTTGATGGTTTGGAGGAAGTAACTAATGAAAATAACTCAGACAGAACAATCGGAGAGAAAGAGTCTAACCAAATACCGGCATCACTGAAAGCAGCCAAAGAGAACGATATGTCTTTGGGATGGTTATGAGTAATTTTTTCTCTAATAGTTAAAATTTTATTAGCAAAGAAAGTCATGAAGTCATTACTAGTTAAAGTTAAAGGAATACTCGGCTCAATAGAGCTATGACACTGGCTACAGTGCTGAAAAGAAACCTGGGGTTGTTCTTATTTTCTTCAATTAGTGATGAGTAGTAAGATGTCCTAGCTTTACGGAGGGCTTTTTTATAGAGCAACAGACTCTTTTTCCAGGCTAAGTGAAGATCTTCTAAATTAGTGAGACGCCATTTCCTCTCCAACTTACGGGTTATCTGCTTTAAGCTGCGAGTTTGTGAGTTATACCACGGAGTCAGGCACTTCTGATTTAAAGCTCTCTTTTTCAGAGGAGCTAAAGCATCCAAAGTTGTCTTCAATGAGGATGTAAAACTATTGACGAGATACTCTATCTCACTCACAGAGTTTAGGTAGCTACTCTGCACTGTGTTGGTATATGGCATTAGAGAACATAAAGAAGGAATCATATCCTTAAACCTAGTTACAGTGCTTTCTGAAAGACTTCTACTGTAATGAAACTTATTCCCCACTGCTGGGTAGTCCATCAGAGTAAATGTAAATGTTATTAAGAAATGATCAGACAGAAGGGAGTTTTCAGGGAATACTGTTAAGTCTTCAATTTCCATACCATAAGTCAGAACAAGATCTAAGATATGATTAAAGTGGTGGGTGGACTCATTTACATTTTGAGCAAAGCCAATTGAGTCTAATAATAGATTAAATGCAGTGTTGAGGCTGTCATTCTCAGCATCTGTGTGGATGCTGAGAATTTTTCATAATTATTGTATGGCCTTGCCTTACAATATGGAGCGCCTTGGGGCAACTGTTTGTTGTGATTTGGCGCTATATAAGAAAAAAAGTTGGTTGAGTTGATTGATGTTAAAATCGCCCACTATAATTATCTTATCTGAGCTAAGCACTAAGTCAGACAAAAGGTCTGAAAATTCACAGAGAAACTCACAGTAACGACCAGGTGGACGATAGATAATAACAAATAAAACTGGTTTTTGGGACTTCCAATTTGGATGGACAAGACTAAGAGTCAAGCTTTCAAATGAATTGAAGCTCTGTCTGGGTTTTGGATTAATTAATAAGCTGGAATGGAAGATTGCTGCTAATCCTCCCCCTCGGCCCGTGCTACGAGCATTCTGGTAGTTAGTGTGACTCGGGGGTGTTGACTCATTTAAACTAACATATTCATCCTGCTGTAACCAGGTTTCTGTAAGGCAGAATAAATCAATATGTTGATCAATTATTATATCATTTACTAACAGGGACTTAGAAGAGAGAGATCTAATGTTTAATAGACCACATTTAACTGTTTTAGTCTGTGGTGCAGTTGAAGGTGCTATATTATTTTTTCTTTTTGAATTTTTATGCTTAAATAGATTTTTACTGGTTATTGGTAGTCTGGGAGCAGGCACCGTCTCTACGGGGATGGGGTAATGAGGGGATGGCAGGGGGAGAGAAGCTGCAGAGAGGTGTGTAAGACTACAACTCTGCTTCCTGGTCCCAACCCTGGATAGTCACGGTTTGGAGGGTTTAATAAAATTGGCCAGATTTCTAGAAATGAGAGATGCTCCATCCAAAGTGGGATGGATGCCGTCTCTCCTAACAAGACCAGGTTTTCCCCAGAAGCTTTGCCAATTATCTATGAAGCCCACCTCATTTTTTGGACACCACTCAGACAGCCAGCAATTCAAGGAGAACATGCGGCTAAACATGTCACTCCCGGTCCGATTCGGGAGGGGCCAAGAGAAAACTACAGAGTCCGACATTGTTTTTGCAAAGTTACACACCAATTCAATGTTAATTTTAGTGACCTCCGATTGGCGTAACCGGGTGTCATTACAGCCGACGTGAATTACAATCTTACCAAATTTACGCTTAGCCTTAGCCAGCAGTTTCAAATTTCCTTCAATGTCGCCTGCTCTGGCCCCACGGAAGACATTACTATGGTTGCTGGTGTCGCTAACTTCACATTTCTCAAAACAGAGTCGCCAATAACCAGAGTTTGTTCCTTGGCGGGTGTGTGGGGAAAAACGGTTAGAGATGTGAACGGGTTGGTGGTGTACACGGGGCTTCTGTTTAGGGCTACGCTTCCTCCTCACAGTCACCCAGTCGGCCTGCTTTCCCGGCTACTCGGGATCTGCTGGAAGGGAACTAACGGCGACTAAGCTACCTTGGTCCACACCGACTACAAGGGCCTGGCTAGCTGTAGAATTTTCCACGGTGCGGAGCCGAGTCTCCAGTTCGCCCAGCCTGGCCTCCAAAGCTACGAATAAGCTACACTTATTACAAGTACCATTACTGCTAAAGGAGGCCGAGGAATAACTAAACCTTTCACACCCAGAGCAGAAAAGTGCGGGAGAGACAGGAGAAGCCGCCATGCTAAACCGGCTAAGAGCTAGTAGCTGCGCTAAGCTAGCAGATTCCTAAAAACACGCAAAGTGAATAATGTGTAAATAATTTAGAGGTGATTCAGCAGAGGGAGTGCTTTAGTTAAGGCACGTGAAGATTACACTGTGAAACAAATCGTTATCGAGTTAACTAGATCAATCTAACTGCGCAGATTAAACAGCTAACAGATACAGAAAAACACCGCTGTGCTCCGGAACAGGAAGTGATACAATACCGCAGTGAGAGCCAACCACCAGTAGGCTCACTTTTGTGCAGATTAAAGTCACTAACTGGGACTCCTGTCTTGTTGGGTGAAAGAAATGAGAATCGTCCTCTGTTCTGTTCACACAGCTCCAAACGCTGCACGGCTCTCTGCCGAGTCAAGTTAGAACGATAAAGTCGGAATTAATAACTTCAAAGTGAAACACCGTTTAAATCAAATGACACCTCTTTAAAAATGTAATACGAACAAACTGCAATCAATCAAAATGTTTTTTCCTCCCAAAATGAGACGTCCTGCGCTGACGTGCAGCAGCCGGCTGAGCTCAGCTCAGAGGTACGGAGAGACATTCATGCCAAAATGTCTGAAAGGAAATGCTTTGGACAAAAACTACAGATTTTATTTATTTTTATTTATGTGCAGAGATCAAGGATCCAGTGACCAATTTAAAATGTTGTTGACATAGAAAACCTGTAAAGCCTACTTTTAGTACACAGAAAATTCATAAAAGGTATCGATAAGAGAACTGATAAGGAATCGGATCGATAAGCAGAATTGATAATGGCATCAATATTGATAAAATCTTATCAATACCCATCCCTATTCTGCACACTGCACACGTGTTTTTTGCACAATGTGTGTGTGTTTTTCCACATACTGCATGAATTCAATTCACTTTATTTCATTTATATAGCGCCAAATCACAACAAAGCTGCCTTGAGGTGCTTCACACAGGTAAGGTCTAACCTTACATGAACATATGAAGAGTGGGAAAAACTCTGTGCTTGACTTTCAACCAGGATTTTCTTGGACTGTTGTAAGATCACATTCTGCTGTCTCACAATAGTAATGCACTGCACTGCAGGGCGCTTTGTGCTGGGTGGAAGATAGGGCCCTTCCTGTTGCTTTTTCCTTTAAATATATGTATCTGTATATGACAGTAACATTTTTGTTACTCTGCCTTTTTAAAAACTGATTAACTGCAGCACCCCTCTTAATTCTCAATTCAACCCCCAGAGATTCATAAAGAAACTTCAGCATCAATAAAAGGGAGAGCTGAGGTTCAGAACCCAGCAGGTGAAGGAGGCACGCGCGCACGTATGTGTGTGTGTGTGAGGTGAGTGTGAAGAGCTGCTGCCATGGCAACAAGCATCAGCACAGCTGATTCAGGCTGCAGCTCTGAAGTCATTTCCTCCCTGCAGCTCGTTGACTCTGAGCTGTGGCAGATCATCGTGTTCCGCTGCACGCGGTCACACGCCGTTCTACATTACACACGTACGACCAACACAACATCACGGATTCACACTCCTGTACCATCCATCTGTGTTACAGGATAAAAGTCTGTACTATTTTTAAGATAAAACTGCTTCACAGCCGTCGCTGATGACGGATGGCATCCTGCTAATTATTTTGGATTTTTTTTTTTCCTGCCGATCAGCTGTTTCTGTAAGCTGTGCCTCGAAAGAGTCCTCTGTCCTCTGTCATCTTGGCAAAAATAGTGTACTGTAGAAATCCTTCAGTATGAGGTTATTTATATTCCGTGCTGCGTGGTCAGCATGTGCAGCTGAAGGAGTGAAGGCGCAGCTCGCCTTCACTCATTATGTTTATCGCGACTCCAGTTTTCTCAGACTGTTATCACAGCTCAGAGGACTAATGTCACATCTTGCATTTACAAAAAGCTGAGTGAGGAGTCTGAGGATCTGCTCTCTGTCCAGACTCAGATCCAGGCTTTGAACAACTTCCTGGACTCGGCTTTCAGAGGTGTTTGCGGAGAAAGTGTTGAAGTTGCTGACAGGTTAATTTATTTCAGCGTTGATGTTCTGCAGACTCCATGTCGACAACTTTGCAGGACAACAAAAGTTGGAGTCTTTCTGGTCCTGTTACTTCCCGTCTTGCTGTATTTTTGTGGGACTTGGACTCTAAGCAGTGACTCTAATAAGTTTGAAAATAGTGCGTAATGTCCCCTTTAACATACAGTTGTATGCAAAAGTTTGTGCCCCCCTGATAATTTTCATGATTTTCCTTTATAAATCATTGGTTGTCTGGATCAGAAATTTCAGTTAAATATATCATATAGGAGACAAACACAGTGATATTTGAGAAGTGAAATGAAGTTTATAGGATTAACATAAAGTGTGCAATAATTATTTAAACAAAATTAGGCAGGTGCATAAATTTGGGCACTCGTGTCATTTTATTGATTTGAATAATTTAGCACTAATTATTGGAAGACGAAATTGGTTTGGTAAGCTCATTGACCTTTGACCTCCTTACATAGGTGAATCCAATCATGAGAAAGGGTATTTAAGGTGGCCATTTGCAAATGTTTCTCCTCTTTGCATCTCTTCTAATGAGCTGCAACATGGGAGCCTCTAAACAACTCTCAAATGACCTGAAAGCAAAGACTGTTCAACATCATGGTTTAGGGGAAGGATACAAAAAGCTATCTCAGAGATTTCAGCTGTCAGTTTCCACTATGAGGAACATAGTGAGGAAATGGAAGACCGCAGGCACAGTACTAGTTAAGGCCCAAAGTGGCAGGCCAAGAAAAATCTCAGATAAGCTGAAGCGAAGGATGGTGAGAACAGTCATAGTCAACCCACAGACCTGCTCCAAAGACCTACAACATGATCTTGCTGCAGATAGTGTCTCTGTGCATCATTCAACTATACAGCGCACTTTGCACAAAGAGATGCTGTATGATGCAGTAATGCAGAGGAAGCCTTTTCTGCCTACACACCACAAACAGAGTTGCTTGAGGTATGCTAAAGCACATTTGGACAATCCAGCTTCACTTTGGAATAAGGTGCTGTGGACTGATGAAACTAACTGAACCTCTCCTTGAATCACTGGTGGTTGGCTCTCACTGCGGTATTGTATCACTTCCTGTTCCGGAGCACAGTGGTGTTTTGCTGTATCTGTTAGCTGTTTAATCTGCGCAGTTAGATTGATCTAGTTAACTAGATAATGATTTGTTTCACAGTGTAATCTTCACGTGCCTTAACTAAAGCACTCCCTCTGCTGAATCACCTCTAAATTATTTACACATTATTCACTTTGCGTGTTTTTAGGAATCCGCTAGCTTAGCGCAGCTACTAGCTCTTAGCCGGTTTAGCATGGCGGCTTCTCCTGTCTCTCCTGCACTTTTCTGCTCTGGGTGTGAAATGTTTAGTTATTCCTCGGCCTCCTTTAGCAGTAATGGTACTTGTAATAAGTGTAGCTTATTCGTAGCTTTGGAGGCCAGGCTGGGCGAATTGGAGACTCGGCTCTGCACCGTGGAAAATTCTACAGCTAGCCAGGCCCCTGTAGTCGGTGTGGACCAAGGTAGCTTAGCCGCCGTTAGTTCCCTCCCGGCAGATCCAGAGCAGCCGGGAAAGCAGGCCGACTGGGTGACTGTGAGGAGGAAGCGTAGTCCTAAACAGAAGCCCCGTGTACACCTCCAACCCGTTCACATCTCTAACCGTTTTTCCCCACTCGTCAACACACCCGTTGAGGATCAAACTCTGGTTATTGGCGACTCTGTTTTGAGAAATGTGAAGTTAGCGACACCAGCAACCATAGTCAATTGTCTTCCGGGGGCCACAGCAGGCGACATTGAAGGAAATTTGAAACTGCTGGCTAAGGCTAAGCGTAAATTTGGTAAGATTGTAATTCACGTCGGCTGTAATGACACCCGGTTACGCCAATCGGAGGTCACTAAAATTAATATTGAATCGGTGTGTAACTTTGCAAAAACAATGTCGGACTCTGTAGTTTTCTCTGGGCTCCTCCCCAATCGGACCGGGAGTGACATGTTTAGCCGCATGTTCTCCTTGAATTGCTGGCTGTCTGAGTGGTGTCCAAAAAATGAGATGGGCTTCATAGATAATTGGCAAATCTTCTGGGGAAAACCTGGTCTTGTTAGGAGAGACGGCATCCATCCCACTTTGGATGGAGCCGCTCTCATTTCTAGAAATCTGGCCAATTTTCTTAAATCCTCCAAACCGTGACTATCCAGGGTTGGGACCAGGAAGCAGAGTTGTAGTCTTACACACCTCTCTGCAGCTTCTCTCCCCCTGCCATCCCCTCATTACCCCATCCCCGTAGAGACGGTGCCTGCTCCCAGACCACCAACAACCAGTAAAAATCTATTTAAGCATAAAAATTCAAAAAGAAAAAATAATATAGCACCTTCAACTGACCACAGACTAAAACAGTTAAATGTGGTCTATTAAACATTAGATCTCTCTCTTCTAAGTCCCTGTTAGTAAATGATATAATAATGGATCAACATATTGATTTATTCTGCCTTACAGAAACCTGGTTACAGCAGGATGAATATGTTAAATGAGTCAACACCCCCGAGTCACACTAACTGCCAGAACGGTCGTAGCACGGGCCGAGGCGGAGGATTAGCAGCAATCTTCCACTCCAGCTTATTAATTAATCAAAAACCCAGACAGAGCTTTAATTCATTTGAAAGCTTGTCTCTTAGTCTTATCCATCCAAACTGGAAGTCCCAAAAACCAGTTTTATTTGTTATTATCTATCGTCCTCCTGGTCCTTACTGTGAGTTTCTCTGTGAATTTTCAGACCTTTTGTCTGACTTAGTGCTTAGCTCAGATAAGATAATTATAGTGGGCAATTTTAACATCCACACAGATGCTGAGAATGACAACCTCAACACTGCATTTATTCTATTGTTAGACTCGATTGGCTTTGCTCAAAATGTAAATGAGTCCACCCACCACTTTAATCATACCTTAGATCTTGTTCTGACTTATGGTATGGAAATTGAAGACTTAACAGTATTCCCTGAAAACCCCCTTCTGTCTGATCATTTCTTAATAACATTTACATTTACTCTGATGGACTACCCAGTAGTGGGGAATAAGTTTCATTACAGTAGAAGTCTTTCAGAAAGCGCTGTAACTAGGTTTAAGGATATGATTCCTTTATGTTCTCTAATGCCATAAACCAACACAGGGCAGAGTAGCTACCTAAACTCTGTGAGTGAGATAGATTATCTCGTCAATAGTTTTATATCCTCATTGAGGACAACTTTGGATGCTGTAGCTCCTCTGAAAAAGAGAGCTTTAAATCAGAAGTGCCTGACTCCGTGGTATAACTCACAAACTCGCAGCTTAAAGCAGATAACCCGTAAGTTGGAGAGGAAATGGCGTCTCACTAATTTAGAAGATCTTCACTTAGCCTGGAAAAAGAGTCTGTTGCTCTATAAAAAAGCCCTCCGTAAAGCTAGGACATCTTTCTACTCATCACTAATTGAAGAAAATAAGAACAACCCCAGGTTTCTTTTCAGCACTGTAGCCAGGCTGACAAAGAGTCAGAGCTGCTTTCAGTGATGCCAGTATTTGGTTAGACTCTTTCTCTCCGATTGTTCTGTCTGAGTTATTTTCATTAGTTACTTCCTCCAAACCATCAACATGTCTATTAGACCTCATTCCTACCAGGCTGCTCTAGGAAGCCCTACCATTAATTAATGCTTCGATCTTAAATATGATCAATCTGTCTTTATTAGTTGGCTATGTACCACAGGCTTTTAAGGTGGCAGTAATTAAACCAGTACTTAAAAAGCCATCACTTGACCCAGCTATCTTAGCTAATTATAGGCCAATCTCCAACCTTCCTTTTCTCTCAAAAATTCTTGAAAGGGTAGTTGTAAAACAGCTAACATCATCTGCAGAGGAATGGTCTATTTGAAGAGTTTCAGTCAGGGTTTAGAATTCATCATAGTACAGAAACAACATTAGTGAAGGTTACAAATGATCTTCTTATGGCCTCAGACAGTGGACTCATCTCTGTGCTTGTTCTGTTAGACCTCAGTGCTGCTTTTGATACTGTTGACCATAAAATTTTATTACAGAGATTAGAGCATGCCATAGGTATTAAAGGCACTGCACTGCTGTGGTTTGAATCATATTTATCTAATAGATTACAATTTGTTCATGTAAATGGGGAATCTTCTTCACAGACTAAGGTTAATTATGGAGTTCCACAAGGTTCTGTGCTAGGACCAATTTTATTCACTTTATACATGCTTCCCTTAGGCAGTATTATTAGACGGCATTGCTTAAATTTTCAATGTTACGCAGATGATACCCAGCTTTATCTATCCATGAAGCCAGAGGACACACACCAATTAGCTAAACTGCAGGATTGTCTTACAGACATAAAGACATGGATGACCTCTAATTTCCTGCTTTTAAACTCAGATAAAACTGAAGTTATTGTACTTGGCCCACAAATCTTAGAAACATGGTGTCTAACCAGATCCTTTGGATGGCATTACCCTGACCTCTAGTAATACTGTGAGAAATCTTGGAGTCATTTTTGATCAGGATATGTCATTCAAAGCGCATATTAAACAAATATGTAGGACTGCTTTTTTGCATTTACGCAATATCTCTAAAATTAGAAAGGTCTTGTCTCAGAGTGATGCTGAAAAACTAATTCATGCATTTATTTCCTCTAGGCTGGACTATTGTAATTCATTATTATCAGGTTGTCCTAAAAGTTCCCTGAAAAGCCCCTAGTTATGCTGCTATAGACTTAGACTGCTGGGGGGTTCCCATGATGCACTGAGTGTTTCTTTCTCTTTTTGCTCTGTATGCACCACTCTGCATTTAATCATTAGTGATTGATCTCTGCTCCCCTCCACAGCATGTCTTTTTCCTGGTTCTCTCCCTCAGCCCCAACTAGTCCCAGCAGAAGACTGCCCCTCCCTGAGCCTGGTTCTGCTGGAGGTTTCTTCTTGTTAAAAGGGAGTTTTTCCTTCCCACTGTCGCCAAGTGCTTGCTCACAGGGGGTCGTTTTGACAGTTGGGGTTTTTCTGTAATTATTGTATGGCTTTGCCTTGCAATATGAAGCGCCTTGGGGCAACTGTTTGTTGTGATTTGGCGCTATATAAATGAAACTGATTTGATTTGATTTAAAATTGAGTTATTTGGACATAACAAGGGGAGGTATGCATGGCTGAAAAAGAAGACAGCATTCCAAGAACAACACTTGCTACCTACAGTAAAATATGGAGGTGGTTCCATCATGTTGTGGGGCTGTGTGGCCAGTGCAGGTACTGGGAATATTGTTAAAGTTGAGGGTCACATGGATTTCAGTCAATATCAGCAGATTCTTGAGAACAATGTTCATGAATCAGTGACAAACTTGAAGTTGCGCCGGGGCTGGATCTTTCAACAAGACAACGACCCTAAACACTGCTCAAAAGCTACTAAGAGATTCATGCAGAGGAACAAGTACAACATTCTGGAATGGCCATCTCAGTCCCCAAACCTGAATATTATTGAAAATCTGTGGTGTGATTTTAAGTGGGCTGTCCATGCTCGGAAACCAACAAACCTGAGATGTTTTGCAAAGAAGAATGGTCCAAAATACCTTCAACCAGAATCCAGATTCTCAATGGAAGCTATACGAAGTGCTCAGAGGCTGTTATTTCTGCAAAAGGAGGATCTACTAAATATTGATGTATTTTTTCTGTTGGGGTGCCCAAATTTATGCACCTGCCTAATTTTGTATAAATAATTATTGCACACTTTCTGTAAATCCTATAAATTTCATTTCACTTCTCAAATATCACTGTTTGTCTGCTATATGCAGTGGTGGGCACAGTTCTGCTCATCCGCTAACCGCGAATTATCAAAGCTAATGTTTTCATTATCGGATTAGCTTTTCAGATAACTTTGAAAACCATCAGCTGACTAATTATCTTTCAATAAATTTTGGTCCAATAATTAAACATATTTTTGCAGCTGTGGTGAACAAAGCTTAACAGTTACAAACATTTATGAAGTCCAGAATCAAAGATTTGAGTGCCTACCTGTTAAATGTTTTGTAGTAGATGTACACTTCTATCCTCTGCAAGCCAAGGAGAAGTGGTCACAGAAAAGGAAAAACACAAAAGAAAAAAAAAAAGCTTATTTCTTTTGACCCCATACTGATACACTGGCAATATCACACAAGTCATCCAGAGGCATACAGTTTTAACTTGTGGTTAAAATTTTAACCAAACTAATTTTGGACAAGTTATTTAAATTAACATCATGTCTGAAGTTTTATAAAGTGAAAATATCAGATATATGTTTTACTTTTAAAGTAATGCACTAATTTTGAAGGTTTTAGTGTGGACATGCTGTGTCCTGGTGCATTATGGGTAATCTCAGTACATTCACTACAGGAAAAATGCATTTGAGACGCTCTGATCAGGCTCCACATGGACAACAGCATTAAACTCTTTGTATATTGTGCCTAAACATCTCGTGAATATATTCCCTGGGTTTATAGATGTTATTTTGTTTGTTTTATGTAAAAATGCAAGAAGAAGCTCAGGTTGCTTCTCCATTATTTTCAACTGGAATCATCGTGAGCGGCAATCAATTCCTGTTTGCTCTTTAGAGTCCTGCTTATGTCAAACACTGTCTGTCGTCTTTGTTCCAGAGTAATATATATGAGATGTCTGAAATTTGGTTTTGGTTTCTTTTGGCAAGTCTTCACGGTCTCTACTGCCATCTACTGGCCTGTAGTGTTCATGGCAGTATGAGCGTCTGGACGCCAGTAGATGGCAGTGTTCTTTTTATTTTGACCCCGGTTATATCAGACGGCTGTCTAATCACAACTTGACTTTTTGGCTTTTGCAAATGCCTTATTTTTTATTTATTTTATTTTTTTACAAATGGAAAAAAGGCATATTTTACAAAAGCACATTTATATGTAAACACCAACACACACCTCACATTAACGTGTTGGTTTTTACATAGAAAGAATGAGTCAACCAATCAGTGTTAGTGGAGGCTCATTTACCCATAATCCCTTTGGCATATGTCTGTGTTTGTTGTTACAAAACTTTAGAATTAGTGCATTATTTAAAATTAAAAGATATGTGTTATATTTTAACTTTGTACAAATGACAGAATTGACATTAATGGAGTTATTCTATCTGGATTAATTTAATTTATAAATTAATCAAAACCATAAGTCAAAATTGCTATATTTTCGAAGACCTCTGCCTCACGGTGGCACGGTTGTATTCTGTTAAGGAATAATGACTTGTTTCGTGTGTGTGTAGAGCTGAGCTTAGCTCCTATCAATTGTTTCGCTGCTGCAAAGTATGTAGTAAACAGGAGCTTCCAGCAGGGGACAGGGCACACAAAGACAGAAATGCTGACTCATTGTTTGGGTCTGTGGTCGCCTTTGATGCTACCAGAAGCAATTGTGGTGTTAAAACGCAAAATCAGCTTGTTAGTAGTTGCAAGTGTACTGAGACAATACTGGAAGTTATCGGTTAGCTGCAGCTTCCGATAAATTTTTGGGTAGTTTATCGGTTTAGCCTTATGAAAGATAACTTTTCAGTGAGCTGATTAGCTGTTATTGAAGCAAACATTTTGGTTAGCTGTGCCCACCACTGGGTATATGATATATTTAACTGAAATTGCTGATCCACACAACCAATGATTTATAAAGGAAAATCATGGAAATCATCAGGAGTGCCCAAACTTTTATATACAACTGTATCTGTCTTCACAGACATGTAATTTGGGGTGTGGGTGTCGAACATGCAAATAGGTTAAGTTTGAATGTGCAACAGGATATAACGTAGCTAAAAACAATGTCAGGGGCTGAGATTGCACCTAGAACTTAGCATGTTTGAAACATTGGCGCTAGCTGAGCCTGTGTTGTGCAATTAATGCAGACGTGCAAAAATCTGACTCAAAGTCACTCCAGGTAGCCGTTTGGGTTTGCATTTCTTTATTTTCACTCTATCATCTTCTTTAACACGGAAAAGTCAAGTTGTCAGATCTGGGATGTACTGATACTAACACTCTGCCACAACACCACGGAACTGCCTTGGGTCCTGGATGGCAACCACCCAGGCAAACAACCGGTTCATTCTACAATTTCCATCCATCTGCTGCAGCCAGGTGAAACATGGTCACCCCCGTGTCCAGCTGCTTGGGTCCTCAACACTCAGGCACCTGCATGCTGGATCACCCACAGAGAAACAGACCACATGGCTAAAACGTCGGAGTGACCTCCTCATCCTTGTCTCTCTTAGTAACCACTTGTCTGACACACAGTCATTCTAGTGGTACCCAAGGATCCTCCGAAGAGACCTGGTACCAAAGACATCCAGTCATCACCTTCAGTCACTGGTTAGTATCTAAGTCTCACAACCATACAGCTAAACAGGTAGCACCTGGACCCTCATGACTTCACAAGCTCTTCCCAGGCACCTCTCGATCTCAAAGGCCGAGGACCCAGAGACACGTATGTCACTGCCAACATCAATGAATATCTCTACACGTTCAACTCCTTCAACACATACAGATACACTTCTGGTGGCTAAATCCAGAAAGCTGTTAAAAGCCTGAAACTTAGTCTTGATCCAGGACTATAACAAACCCAGACACTCTGGTTCCTCACTCGGCTTCTCAAGTGCTGCAGTCTGAGTATCTATTGATTCTGCAGAGATCACAACATCATCTGCAAAGTCAAGGTCAGTAAACATTTCCTCACCAACAAAAGCACCCAAGTCACTGGTTTCCACAACCTAACCCAACATCCAGTCCAACACCCGGTCCAACACCCAGTCCAACACCCGGTCCAACATCCAGTCCAACACCTGGTCCAACATCCAGTCCAACACCTGGTCCAACACCTGGTCTATGCAAGCACTGAACAGTATAGGCACCAGGACAGATCACTGACAAAGCCAGTTTTCACTGAAAATCTCAGAGTCTCTGCCTCCACTCCGTACAGCACACCACCACAATTACACATTAATTGTGTAATTGTGACCATAAATCCCTCAGCCCCAACCAGTCCCAGCAGAAGACTGCCCCTCCCTGAGCCTGGTTCTGCTGGAGGTTTCTTCCTGTTAAAAGGGAGTTTTTCCTTCCCACTGTAGCCAAGTGCTTGCTCACAGGGGGTCGTTTTGACCGTTGGGGTTTTACATCATTATTGTATGGCCTTGCCTTACAATATAAAGCGCCTTGGGGCAACTGTTTGTTGTGATTTGGCGCTATATAAAAAAAAAATTGATTGATTGATTGATTTATAGTGTCCTATTTTAACCAATTAAAATATGAGGTGCCAAAATTTAACAATATGAGTAGGAATTTCTGTGCAAGTCTGTCTGGCACCAAGGCACCACAGTACTACAGTTTATGTTCAGCACCACGGTCAGTGACCAACATATAACAACATACAGTGCTGTGAAAAAGTTAATGCCCCTTTGAACTTTTACATGATTGAAAATTTTTTAGGACATCAAAAACAAAAACAAAATTCAGGCTTTTTATATTAAAATATGTAAAATTCTGCCCTTTAAACTCACAGTGAAAAGTAATCTCTACATCATGAATTAAAAGACATAAAAATCTAAAAGCCAACATGATGGTGTGAATAAGTAAGTTCCTCTTTACTATAACACATACAAACCATCACTTTTACATCCAGTTTACTTCAGACAAGTCAGGGGATGGATACATGAACATTTACAATACACTGAATATGTCTTGGACTTTATTTACATCAGTTATGTAGAAATACAAAAAGTATGGCACTCTATGGTAAAGGTGTGTGGAGTAGACAGTTCTCAAAAACTGAGTAACTGTGCAAGAAGGAGAAGAGTGAGGAAAGCCACCAAGACACCCAGACAACCCAGAAGAAGTTACAGGCTTCTGTGGCTGTGATTGGAGAAATTACGCATAGTGCAAGGAGTAAATAATATAGTCTTACCTGTCCGCTTCAGTGAGATCATCTTCAGTCTGATGAAAATGTCTAAAAATAATTTAATTTGTTGCCCTGGCTGAAGAAAAGTCCATGATGGTTCGAATCTTTGCTGTACTGATCTGTGACCGGCACGGTCAACTACAGGTGTAATCTGTTCATTGCATCTGCGGCTGATGGATCGAGTCTCTCCTGTTTGCACTGCAAGTTAAAGGACTGTGGACAAGCTGCTGACACCGTGCATGTGCGCTTGCCAATAAAAGTCCTCCACCTGCCAATCAAAAGGATTCTGTTGGCGAGAATTAACCATTCTGACACGTATAAAAATGTGCATCACCGACCCGAACCACTCGGTGGAAACGGGGCTGTCAGTAGCCTGTAAAAATCCACAAATTAATGGGACTATTAAGATAATGGTTCTGGTGCTGATGTCACTTCTACGTCCTTCTCCAATGTTAGGACCAGCCAGGAAATTCCTGGTTTTTAGTGCAGCACAGTTCAAAATCCGAATATTTCTCTCTTCAGTATCTGCACACCAGGAAAGGATACATTTCAAATTTTCTCTGGGGGTTGGTAGGGTTGGACCTTGCTTGTGTGAAACGCCTTGAGGCAAATCTGTTGTGATTTGGCGCTATATAAATCAAAACAAATCAAACTGTTGTTTAATTTTAGTCTTAAATACTCAAAAAACCCATTACATATCATGTCACCTACACTTTAAGTGTGTGGTTCAAGGACAGAGAGAAGGAGCCTGAGTGGGATCCGAACCCAGGTCTACACATTGACAGGGTGGGTCCTGACCCACTCATCCACCCGCTGCGCACACAATGAAATAAACTAAACCAAAGCACATACAGGAATTACCTTTATCGCAGTTTGACCAAACACACAGCAACTGAACATATCTAGCTGTGTCCCACCTAGCCTAACTCCAGCAGTACTGCACTGTATACCTGTCTGAAACAAGCTTCAGCCTTTTAGCACTACTTATTATATTTAGTTTATTTGTTCATCTATGATGCACAAAAATAAACACAAAGAAAGACAACTTTTTTCCAAAAGACAAATGCTAACGTCCAAAAAAACACAACAGGCTGCAGCAAACGCAACCAAGTGGAACACAGGAAGCAAATAAGACTGTTAGGTTTTTTTTTTTTTATCACAGTGAGTGACCTTCAAAGAATTGGACAGAAAATGGACTTCACAGTTTAGATGTTGGATTGTAAAGAGTTCAAACACTGATACAGAGTGGGATCTTTTCACCAGGTCACATGCAAACACCTGGAACAAAGAGCCTCGACTTCCTTTGCCCTCTAACTTTTATTCCTGTGCCTAAACCACTCCCATGTGGGTGGTCTTTAGCCTGTCTTGAATCAGTGTCTATATGGGTTGGCTGCAAAGTGAGGTGCAGTAGACAGGTGTCTCTTCGCGTTGCAATCAAGGTTGTTATGTAAAAATCTTACAGTGTGTGTATGTCTGTAACATAGTGTAGTGTCACGCAATAAAACAGAGTGTTCCATCATGCTGATTGGTTTAATCAATTAAACATCTATAAAAAGATCAGATAGTTTTACCAAATACAAGGACATTTTGGATGTGCGTCAGCCATTTTGTGTTATGTATCATGGAACACTCTGACAAAACGTAAAGAAAATAACCAGAGCAAACGTGAGCATGAGTGACCCGCGAAGAACGGCAGAGCGAGCCGAGGACAGAAGGTGTGACATGGTGAGTTCAGGGACCATAGGAGAGCAGAGGACAGACTGACAGTGAACCACAACACCAAACATAAATCATTCATCTGTCAACATGATTTCATGATTTCATAAATAGATCAATCAAGCATTTTCCTGGTGATCATTCATGTGTGACGGAGGCCAGCAGGAGGCGCTGTGCCTCCGAAGAATAGTAGTCAGTAAACCTCACCCCCAACACCAAAAAGGACTCCCGGGGTTTTAGTCCCTGGTTAGAGAGTCCACCTGGTTTCTATTAGTTACTGTTTAATGTTCATGGGAAGAAAATTAAAATATTTAATAATTGTATTTTTTACATAATTTGTATTGTATATTACATTTGAGTTTTTAATAAAAAGACCTTGGAAAGAGAGTCCACCTGCCGTGTTAGACATCATGAGGGGAGCGGGGGGGGAGTCAACAACAACATCACGCAGAGCAAGCCGCTATACCCATGCATCCATCTGTAGATCATTCATGACTTCATCAGCAGATGATTCATGTATCCATCTAAAACTCATCAATTACGCCATCAGCATCCACCCACAGACCATTCATGACTTCATCCTTCACCCTCACCCAGATCTGCAGCTTGATCCTCTTGTCGTTGCGGTAGACGGTCTTCACCTTGAAGTCGATGCCCACCGTGCTGACGAAGGAGTTGCTGAAGGAGTCGTCGGCGTAGCGGAAGAGGAATGACGTTTTCCCCACGCTGCTGTTTCCGATGATCAGCAACTTGAACATGTAGTCGAAGTTCTGGTCCGAACCGTCCCGCTGACCAAACCGCTGATCTGCTTTCGCCATCTGAGAGATTGATTGATTAGACGTGAAAACGGTGAAGACAAAATCAAATTAAAGCAAATTACAAATAAATGAAGGAAAACTGAAAATCTTTGATTGTGACGTCACAGGTTCAGTTAAACATGACTCAGCACAAAAAGCCGTGAACAAAACACATGTATGCAAACGACAACCATCATGACCTCGAAGGCAGGTCAGGTCAGAGTGGGCGGAGACAGTCGAAAAACCGAAGTCTGTGTGCGATGACCAGAACACGCCATGAAAAAAACACAGACACACACACACACACACACACACACGCAGACACACACACACACAGACACACACACGCAGACACACAAGGGCAGACACACATGCGCAGACACACACACAGACACACACACATGCGCAGACACACACACAGACACACAGACAGATACACACACACGCGCAGACACACAGACACATACAGACACACACACAGACACACACACATGCGCAGACACACACACAGATACATAGACAGATACACACACGCGCAGACACACACACACAGACACACGCAGACACACACATGCAGACACACACGCGCAGACACACACACACAGACACACACACATACACACGCGCAGACACACACACATGCGCAGACACACACACATGCGCAGACACACACAGACAGACACACACACAGACAGACACACACACACACAGAAACACACAAACACACATAGACACAGACACACACACAGACACACATACACACACACACAGACACACACGCGCAGACACACACACAGACACGTAGACAGACACACACACGCGCAGACACACACACACAGACACATACAGACAGACACACACAGACACACATACACAGACACATAGACAGACAGACACACACACAGACACACACACAGACAGACACATAGACAGACAGACAGACACACACACAGAAACACAGATGGACGGACAGACACACACACACACACAAACACACACACAGAAACACAGATGGACGGACAGACACACACACACACACACACACAAACACAGACAGACAGACACACACAGACAGACAGACACACACACACACACACACACAAACACAGACAGACAGACACAGACACACACACAGACAGACACATACAGACAGACACACACACACACACACACACAGACAGACACAGACAGACACAGACACATACAGACAGACACATACAGACACACACAGACAGACACACACATACACACACACAGACACACAGACAGACACAGACACACAGACACACACAGACAGACAGAAACACAGACAGACAGACACACATAGACAGACACACAGACAGACAGACACAGAGACACACACACACACACACACACACACACAAACAGACAGAAACACAGATAGACAGACACACACAGACACACACACAGACAGACACACAGACAGACACAGACACAGAGACACACACATACACAGACAGACAGAAACACAGACAGACACACACAGACACAGAGACACACACACACACACAGACAGAAACACAGACAGACAGACACACACACACACACAAACACAGACAGACACACACATAGACAGACACACAGACAGACACATAGACAGACAC